>NC_056470.1:7322271-7608950 GCF_008729295.1 Plectropomus leopardus | reverse complement strand
AAACCAGATATGAGGAGCTACTGAGGTCTGGTGGGCTCAGGGCTTTATTACTTGTAGTCATCGAGTGCTGACTCAAGTGGAATTTTTCAGACTTTGTGCAGCTCCCTGTGAAGCCACGAAATGCTTTCTTAAGCTCTTTTTCTCCACATAAACAGTAGTGCTCCTTAACACCTGTAAACAGACCTTGAGTAAAATCAGGTTCCCCTTTAAGACTGTATGACATTTGTTAAAATTGATATTTTCACAGTGCAAGTCATTAATAAACATGTCCCCACTCTTACATTAACCTCTGTATTATTTTTTAACCTAAATTCCGTCACATTTTCTGAACAAGGCCCTGCAGTGGAGAAGCCTGTAGGTGGATAACCCCTTCATGTGCCTGCATTCACTCTTACAAGGGGAGCTCTGACTAGGAGTAGAGCTCGGCTGGACCCAGCCCTGACCACAGGTATGTGGTTGTTTGTTCAGCCTACCTGCTAAGAGCTAAATACAGACAGTGATAGGGGAGGGATGGCAACTGACTTTTTACTGGAACTATGCAGTGACTCCAAGTTTCTCCGGAAATGACTCCCAGATAAACATTTAAGGTAATGTCAACAAGTGTTGTGACAAGCTAGATAAGACAAGCCCAGGCAGTGGGCGATGATGACATTTGATTTGTCGTTAAGATTTCAATTTGGCATGTGTTTATGTGCAAAAGCCAAGAAAGCAAGTTAAAAGGAATCACTCTGAAAACGAGAAACTCCGCCCTTCTTCCATATAAAATTCATTTTCACAAAATCATGAGCCCAAATCCTTACTAACATACACACATTTCCACAACAATAAATACTGACAAATGCAGTGACATACATAAATAAATGCCATCCATCGATATTCTACTGTAGATGGTTTGAATGAATCTGCTGTGCTCACTTTCACAGTCAGCACATTCACATGCATTCCAGCCAATGCAAGAGGAGAACCTGCTCCTCTGAACTGTGACTTTAATTTATGGCTCATTAGTTCTCTGAAGACCAAGCCTTAGGAGAACTGCTGCTGCACAGCAGGGGTGCTGATAAAGCATATAAAGGCCATGACACACCAAGCTGATGGTCAGCCGTCCGCCCACTTTGGGCCAACGGTGAGCACCTGCGGCTCTCATCACCAATGTGTGTGCCGCAACGGTGGCCCCCGTTGACCTTTGTCAACCATTGTTGGCTTTTTCCCACCGACTCAGCATGTTGAATCTACGGTGGTGCCAAGGAGCCTAACAGTGAATAAAATTACTCTGACTGGCTGTTCAGCTCAGCGCACGAGAGGAGGAGGAGAAACAAATGAGAGGAATGTAAACAAACAGCTCGGACTGAGGTTGAACAAAATTTGTTATACAAAATAAGATATCGATGGGTTGTATTGTTGTTCACTGGGGCATGGTAAATATGTTCTGTTCTTTCAATATTGGGTTGGTGTTACTGTGCCAACTGGCTAACTAGCATCATAGTGGTCTTCTGTTTTCCGTTTTGAATGACTATTACAGACGACGCAGCAGAGAACATACGTGCTTGTTGGTTTCTGGTGAGCTCCTGTGCAACTTTTTTGCCTAGACACGACGATGTGAGGGCGACACAGCAGAGGGCTTTCGTCGCAACTAGTTCTCTGACGTCAGTTTTGGTATGTCTGGGCCTTCACACCAACTCGGCAACAGAACTAAACGTTAAAGACAGGTCTGCCCAATTTGACAAGGTAATTTCTAGAAAAATGGCAGGTGAACAAAAATAAATAAATATTGAATTGTTACTAAACCTAAAGCCCTGACAGAATGTTAATGTGTCACCTGCATTTTGGGAACAATCCATCTGCACTTTGTTCTGCTAAACATCAAAACAAAACACTGTTTTCACACTAGAAAGCATACAAACAAATATGACAGATGCTTTGTTGATTACAGCACAAACTGTCCGTCTTTTCTTCTCAGGAAAAAAATTGGCTCCATTCACTTAAACAAGTCTCTGCAGCTGGTTTCGTTGGAGGGTCATAGCAACAAGTCAGTGCTTGTGATGTGCCACTCCAGGAAGAGATGAAAATCGTCCACGGCAACCACAAAAGTGCAAAATGATCACTGACATTAAGTCCAAAGGGGATGTGAAAGGCCATCTCAACCATCACACACCTATGGCGCTGATGTTACTCCTCTTCCCTGCCCCTCATCGAGTCATGAGGTACTCTGGTGTTGAATAGTTGAAAAGCAGGAAATCCATCCGATACAGGTTGAACAGTTTCTTCTGGTAGAAAGGACTGATGTGCTTAAAAAAGCGCGCTGCCATGTTACCATCAGTCCTGGTGCTTTTACCAGACGTAGGAAACTGAAGTGTCCCCTCCACTCCAGCCAACCTGAGCACAGCTTGAGCGTCTGGCTCCAGAGTCTCGTACTTACCCACTACGTCATAGTGGATCAGGCAGGGGTGGCAGAGAGAGTGCACCCGCTCCCAGTGCTCGTTAAAAGGTTCCTCCCGCTGCGTCCGCGGGTCCACCAGGTACTGCACAAACTCGTTAAAAGTAACGTCATTTCCTTTCTCCAGCGCTTCGGGCTCCGGGTCGGGCCGGTGCCGGCGGATGATCTTCGTCCCATAGCGTTTGTGAAAAGCCGTGTTATAGCTACGGGTGAACTTGTTACGGTAAGCTGACACCAAGCGCTCAAAGGGCTCCCGTACGAAAATGAATTTGAGGTAGCTGCGGAGGCGATGGTTGATCTCTGGGACCGAGAACTCTGAAAGTGTGCGGAGGTTACCCGCCACATGGGCCTCATTTGCAGGGATGGCGAGGGGGTCAGTGTAGCGACCGTTGCTGGTAAGGACCATTAAGACACGCTTCCAATTAGTGCAGGCTACCTGAAAGTGATAAAAGAAGGGAAGAATCTCTTTTAAGCCAAAAAACACATTCATACATGGAGAAAAGTGAGAGCTGCAGTGTTTTGATACACTTCAACAAACTCACACATACATCAGCTGAATTATACGTGGCCTCCTGCGGATGGCTGTGGGAGATCAGGGTTTGCATAATCATGTATATATTGATTTACAATAAAAACCATGATAGCAGGAGCATTCGTTCTTTTTACAACAGAAAGTTAAAAGCTTCTGTCTTTTATGTCAACGCTTCATTACCTTATGTCACCTTACCGCACGTGCGGTGCAAATGCAGTACTTTGCATTAATTGCTAATTTTCCTGCAGCTACAGGAGACTGCAGTTTGCATTAACCTGCATATAAATTATTCTAAAATAAAAACCATAATTTCATCACGTTGTACACTCGTCATGACGTCATTACTTATGGAAAAAAACGCATGGTGGCCTCATGTATGATCAAACAATCAAAACGCCTTTGCACTCTGCTCGTGATACTAAGCATATCTTGAAAACTAACTAATGTACATTGCTCAAATAACTTGTGCAGTTGTAAGAAATGTTTTATCTTTCTACATTTAAGTAATCTTTTGAATTAATGTGATGACATCTGATGAAGAAACATGGGACTTGACTTTTATAAATTATTATGGCTTATTGGCTTTTTAACCTTTTAGTTTAGGTTGTACAGATTTAAGCGATAAAAAGCATTTGAAGATACTCCAAGAAAATGATATCACAATATGCAAGAATAATAGTGTAGGCACTGGCAGACCATTTCTTTTTCAGAGTTCATAGGGTTAATACCTACTTAAAGCAGAATAATATGTTATAGGATATTCCAGGAAAACAGAAATGACACTGAATTCTGACAAAAGACGAAAGCCAAATCAGCAGGCTAAACAACAATAATAAATTTCCAGTTTTTAGAACAGAGGCATGGACCTGTCTTTACTTTACCTACTTAACCTCACAGTTTGAAAAGCTCTGGTCTAAAATTTCAGCTGCTCTATTTAATCTCATTATGACCAACCTTGGGTACGTAGCAATAAATAAGGCTGTGTTTATCATCCACAATGAGATGTTTGAGATCATCGGATGAAAGCACTTGGCGCTTCCTCGTGTGGCTCAGACACGCCTGCTCCAACAGCTCCCTGCGACCTTGGAGGGATCTCTGCGCTGCCAACAGCTCCAGCTGCTTGTAGGGATGTGATCACAGTGATGCAGGAGAAAGAAGCAGAAATAGAGAAACCTTTTAAAAGCCAAGTTGTGCTTCCAGAACAGCTTATTCAACCAGTGTAATTCTATTAAGAGTGAACAACTGTTTGGTTATCACAAGAAAAACTGAATATTTGAAGACAAGTAGACCTCTCCTTCAACTTAAAATATTTTACAAAAAAATGCAGTTACCGAGCAAAATTATCTTTCATTTTGAGCTGTGTTTTGATCACATGGCAAATATACAGTCAAGTATTTCCCTCTTTTTGCTCTTTTTTTGGTGTCAATCGTGATTGGATAAATTGTGTTTTTTTGTCTGTCTTGACAAAAATATATGTCTCTTTAGCTGCGAAATGATCAATTTAGTTCAACAGCGGGTCTGTAACTGTGTCTGTCTTGAGCAGGCAGTGTAAAGTGGGTTTATAAGGCTTTTGTGCTGAAAACATGAGAGTAAACTAAAACAGTATTGTTGCAAGCTGCACAGCTAACCAATGAGCTGAAACTCACTGTTAATCAGAATCAGCTTAATTGGCCAAGTATGTGTAAACATACAACGAATCTGACTCTGGTTTCAAGTTGTCCGTAATGTACCCACACAGTTCCAAGAGAAATTTACAGAAAAACAGAATAGAACTACAGCTAAGAGGACCAAGGACAGCAGAGATGAGAAAGATAGGTCAAAATAAATATAGAACTGTTATGTTATTTAAGTAAAGGTAGAGGGAGCTACATTTTTAACTAAGAATTCTCCGTAGTATTTTCATTATGTGTGACCCCATTCACACAGCTGTGTGAAAGTTGTTCTCGCAATATTATTTGCTAAATTGCAATCATGAAAATGTTATCATAGCTGATATGATACACAAGGTCACCACGGTTGTCTTTTCCAAGCTCCAAGGGAGTTTAAATACGAAATGTTTTCACAGAATTAGGGGTTAAGTTTGAAAACAATAAAAGCAAACTTTTTCTTTTTTTTTTTTTTAAAGTGTGTCCCTTTGTATCATCCTGTGTCCCCTCTATAAATTCTGAAGTTTTTGTAAGTCTTTGAAGGCAGCACATGCAGAATTCTCAATGAGTTCTTTTTTTTCCTCAGAAGCAGTTTGTGTGTGTATAAATAAACTCTGTTTGTGGCAGCGTATGTTTTAACCATGTGGTGGTGTGTGTGTGGTTTTGTGTGTGAGAGAGAGAACGTGTTCTCACCTGGTCTCCATTGTAGAGGGCCTGCAGTGGACTTCTCCTGCTTTTCCCTGGTGTAGTGTCTGTCTTCACACCAGGTTCTACAGATAGAGAGAAAATAAATATCCACATGTTGAAAGCTGCTCCCCATATTTATTGATTGCCTAGGTAGAAAAAAACAAAATCACCATTTCATGGGAAAGTTCTACTTGTATTGTCTTTCCTCAAGGTAAAATTTGAAATGAATAACACAAGTCTGTCTGTTACATTCTTTGTGTTATATGTCAAATAATATAGCATGTCTAAAGGGGTTTTACCGTGGTGCTTTGTTGATTTTTTTTTTTACAACGTATCGTTTATTTGCACAGAGGTTTAAATTTCTTTAAAGATGTTCATAAAACTTTTTAGGCAAGGTCAGTCAAAGCCAACTTTCCAACCCTCCTCTGGTTCTGCCTTTGTCATGACGTGATCCTCCCTCCTTTCATTTATAAGTTCCATAGGAACAGTGTGTTCCCTCCAAACTCTCTGTAACTCTTACATAAGTCACATCTCTCCCCTTTGAGTCTGTCTCTGTCTTTGTTTTACTGAACCTTTTTTTTTTCTTAATCTGCCCCTTTTTAATTTGAATGTTATGCTTCAGGAAATCTTTCCACAGAAAATTCACTGGAGAACACGAAACAAAACCAGTGCCAATGTCTTTACATTACGCAACCAAACAATGATGATATGCATCAGTGATTAGCCATGGGTTAGAACAATATATTAGTAATGATGGAGCTGCTGGAGGCTCTAAGAAATTTAAAATATCTGGTTTGAGACCATGTTATCTCTCCTTAGTCCACCACCCTTTATGAACACATCTGTCTTTTCCTTCCATCCCCCACTCCCATCCCCCTCCTCTTTAGCTCCACCCAGGCCTGATGGTGGTCAGTGTTGGGGTCTTCAGCTAATGGTAGTGAGTGAGAAAAGGGATTTTTTTTGCACATGTTACTTAACAATGCATGGGGTTGTTTTACATCTTACCCAAAGTTAGAATGAGATGGAAGTGGAGACGTGGGGAATGTGCTTTGTGTGCTTTATGTGTGTTAGCATGAGGGAATTGACTTAAAAGAAGTCCTATGGAATGATGGGATCATGCCATACCATCATATGGAAAGCATATCAGCTTGCAAAGAAGCAACTTGAAGGGCTGCACTCCGCAAGCATGCAACCCAGAAGGCGTTGTATTCTCTCCCAGTGTTTCTCTTCTTTTTGCTGCATTCACATTGAGCAAATAAAATAGAACTTTCACTGTTTTAATATGGCACCCAAATATAATAAATCTAAGTCAGCTTGGGACTCTGGTCTCATGAAAATACGTACTATACACCACTATTGTTTACAAACTATTGTTCTTGTTAAAATCAAACTGTAAATCATAACTCCTTCCTGCTATTTTGAGGAACCAGAAAAAAGAGAACACTTGTACAAATGGTGACTATGTAAATATAGTACAACATGTAGTATAAGAGGATCTGAGACAGACAGGCAGTGAGACAGACTGCCGTGATGCAGCTTCTCTGTGTCCCTCCTCTCTGACTAAGCTCACATGAATCATCAAAATCCTCAACTTCCTTTGGGTGAATCTGTGCCACATCATCTCATCACGCAGAGATAGACATCTAAGGCTTGTTGTAACATGTTGAAAGCTTTACTGGACTCATATACAAAACCAGATCTTCAGCCAAGTATAGATACAAGGCACACACACAGTTCCATCTATTTGTATATGATATTTTACATATAAGATAAAGTGTATACGATGAGAGGCTTTGCGCAGCACTCAGAGAGTGAAAGTTAAGGTGTTAGGATGTGATCGTGAGGAGAAAAGAAGAAGAATGGTTTAGAGAGGTCAGAGAAACAGTGCACTGCTTCCCACAGGTTTAAAGCCTAAAAACTCATCATGCAGGGAAGTCAGACAGTCTAGGTACAACTGAATATAACGGATGAGGTGTCTACGCTCTCAGTCAACAGTTCACATCTTAAGCAGCTAAGCCTTTCACAAACTATGTACGCTTCCTCAGGAAGCTGGAAAGTAGGTCAAGAGACACTTGTGGAGGCCCTGCTCATATTAATGCTTTATTGTCAGTTTTTCAAGAATAAACACTGTGTGATGGAGAGGAAACATTTAAGTGATTCATCCATACTGATATATCCAGGGGGAAGTTGGGAAAAAGGGCAGAGTATTTATAGATCTCATTTGTCAACTCAAGTCCAAAACTTGAATATGCTTGTAAATTTGTTTAAAGGGTTAGAAAAGACTGTTTGGTTTAAGGCAATGTGCCATTTAATAAGTAGTAAAGCTAATTTGCTAACAATATGCTAACAGCTAAAAAAAATGAGGACGAGGGACGCGATAGTCAGACACGTGTTTGCTGTTGGGATATGGTGTCATTATGTTCCACCTGAAAGCGGCAAAAGAGTAAAAAGTGACACAAGGTAAAAATTTGGTTTGCTTGCCCAGCCAAGTGTTTGGCTTAATGCCATTTTTTTCTGTAGAGAAAAAGTTGTCCTTTGCTTCATATATTTACCTTAATAATCTTATTTTAATTTGACCTGAAGTTAACTCATCTAATTTTGAATAAGAATCATCTGACCAACAACTTGCTGTTATCTCAGCAGCGGTGCCCCTCCTTAATGTCCTAGCACTGTGTTTGCAGTTACAAATATGTGATTAAATGTAATCTTCGTCCTCAGAGAGCTTTCACTTTCTGGTGTGTGCTCTGTCCTTTCAGCGGAAATTGATTGACTATGTAAAACCCTTTTTATTCGGTTTTATCACTTAATTAAACATACAAAAGACGGCTGCTCTTGTATCGTCATTTATTCTTTCACTTCTCTGCATGGAAATACACTAATTTCTACCACACTGTCTTTCTCTGTTTTATAGTTTTTTCCAGACATGCCACTTGACATCCTGTACACCTCTGTAAACTTTACTATAAAATCTGGCTAAAAAAATGATCTCATCTTTCCTCTTAAATTTCAAGAGCCTATATAAAGGTTTCTGTGTCTACTGGCACCACAACATATCAGCTAACCTAGATGTTCTTTTCCATTAGTAGTGCTATCTTTTTTTGTGTACCAAAATGTTAAATGCAGGATTTTTTCCTCATCTTTTTTAATGCATCAAAGCAGTCACCTGCACTCACACGGTTATGTTTTTTTTTGCTCAATGGAAAAATAAACTCATTAGGCTACTCTAATTTGATCACAACAAACCACATCTCTTTCTGTGATGTGTGTTCTATCACACGCAGCAGAAAACCGCCACTTCCTCTCAGACCCAGGAAATGACACAATGCTGACAGTTGAAAAACAGTACAAGCCTTACTACACACACAAACAGGCCCACGCTGAACATGGGTCTGCCTGGTTTAACAGCCTGTTTGGCGTGTGAAGCCTTTGCTGTTGTTAAATTCACACATAAACAAGGTTCCATTAAGCCTGCATACTGGTCCTTGTCGTTATCAACAGACGGCATTATCTTGTGAGTAATCAGTTACCGGAAAGTTAGTGACAAAGTTTGTTAAGAAGTATAGTGAAATGCTTACAGTATGTGTGGTCCAATGCATCAAAATGCTTTTTTTTGTTATTATTTTTTTATCCACACAAATCTCTTCCCTCTACCGTCTGCAGATAAGCTTCCCTTTTTGTTGAAAAAACTCTTCCCCTTTCTGATCGTGATAAATGGCAAAGAGGATTCTTTATGCAAATATTTACTTTAAGGGGTAAGATTACACCTGATTGCACTTTAAACGGAGGCTTGTCTTTATGAGGACCCTGTCATGGAAGTTTCCATTAGATAACTTCTATGTAATTTGCTTTGATCGAGAAGTGTGTATGCCTGTAAAACTGAAAGTGAGTGAAGGAGAAACAAGATGTCACACATGAAAACAACTGAAGGCAGGAAGAGATAATGGGGCTGCAAGACTTTCTGTTTTTATTTTGAGAGTAGCTTGATTCAAAGGTGTCACAACATCCACATGCTCAGGGCTGCACATGGTGGTGATTACACCAACAACATGAGGTGACTTTATGATCAGTGATATCCTTTGTAGTAGGACAGGGAGTTCCTTTAAATCTCACTCTGTCTCTCCTTATGTTCGCTCGCACAATTTTTTTCATGGATTAAATTACTACATAAACCTGCTACTTTCTTACTTCAGGACGTTGTACTCCAAAACAAACATGCCAGAGTATGCTAGAAATACATCTGAGCCCCCCTCTAGTTCAAAACATTAAAAGGCTTCAGTCTGATGGACGAGGAGTTTACTCAGCTTAGACGTGAAGGGAGAAACGGTCCCCTAAATTGGTGAGGCCTCAACAAGTTTGGGTTAATAGTCACCATTGTATGAACACAGCATGTATGTTGGGGTCAGGATGAGAGAGGCCAAAGGGGGTAACCCCAGCACATGATAGTGTTGTCACGATATTGAAATTTCTCACTTGGATACAATGCCTTGAAAAATATTGATATTAAGTAGCTTTTTTAATACCGCAATTCATTTTTTTTTTAATAAAACATAAATGTAACAGGGCTGTCACGTGACAGCTAAAACTTTTCTTTCCTTGGTAAGTAGCAGAAAACAGCAAAAAGACTGTAGTTAACATAAACAATATGAGAGAGCACAAAAGCACAGATTTTGGTTTACCAATACTGTGCAATATTAGTATTGAAACCGTTTCAAATATTCAAAATCAATAAGGCTGGGGATCACCAAAGGCCCCGCGATACAATCTTATCAGGATACTTGAGTCACGATACAATATTATTCAGGTCTTGCAAAATGCTGTGTATTGCAATAACATTTATTGCAATATATTGTGATTTATTACTAATTTTCAACTGCAAATTCTGTCTCCACCAAAACATTTTCAAGTTTTCAGTCTGTTCATCTCACAGCAAAATATTTTTTTCTGCAAATATATCTTGTCGACTAGAAAATCAATTGATTTTATCTAGCAGGCTACCAAAAGTTTGATTTTTATTTGCAATATTAGTGATTTATATATTTTAAAAGCAAAAACATACTAGGCGCCCTTGTATTTATACGACATTACCACACAAATATCGCAATACTATGCCCCGCCCGTAAGAACCCATACTAATCAATAAAACAGTATTTTTACAATACCAGTACGTAATGTGTGTAGACTTGGCGCTAGGACAGGGCAAAATGACACAACTAGATTTTTCTTTGATCAGCCGATACTCACTATATAAGTCAAAGCACTATTTCTGTTGAGCTCAAAGATTCTCTCAAGCTTTAAATTTCCTCAGATGTAGATAAATCAATTATGTTAAGCAGATAAAATCCCTCATTTTCAACCTATGTGTCTTTTGTCATTAAAAAGGAAATGGTATCCGTGATATGTCATATAGTAATGTTACAGTTTGTTGCTGGGATGTTCTTCTAAGAGCCATGAGACTTGTTCCAAGGACCAAGCCTATTGCGTGTGGTGTTGGTGATGCCTCAGTAGATCATCTTAATTTTTGTAATTCCCTGTCTTTGTTGGCACAGGTTTTCAATGGAGTTACTATACATCAGCAGTCTGTTTTGTGTCTGATTTTAATTAGCTTCACCCTGTCTTGGATGGTCTCATCCACCCTGTGGCCAAACAGGCCTTTGAGTAGACAAAGTCTTGCCATGCCACTGAGGTCTTGATATCACAACTTTATATTTAAGGTTGTTTTGATTGTTACATTTAGGTTTATTTGGGGAAGAATGCTGCCTGTTTCTTAAGAACTGCCATATCTCAACACATCATTATCCATATCAGAATATAGTTGTAGTTTATTAATTCAAAATGACTTTAAAAATAAAACTCCAAATGGATCACAGCTAACCTGCAACTGCACAAAAAACAATCACTACCAGTGCCACTAGTTTACAATCGAAAGATCAGAGGCCCAGTCTGACCAAAGCATGAAGCACTAAAACCACAACATAATTCACAACTCCTTTAGACACAAGCCTCAAGCTCTTGTCTTAGCACATAAATCCACTTATGCTTTAGTGCTTCCTCTTTTTAACAACAGTTCTGAATGTTAGCGGTTTAAAACAAACAACAAACAAAACTAAAGCCAGAAGGCTTAGCGATTTACAAGATAAAGCATGTTAGGGATATCAACAAATCAACTTTTGATACACCCCGCAGAGTGAAGCACAATAAACAGCCAGCGGATGTAGCATGTGGTGTGTAGCGCTCTCTTCAAAGCTGTCAGCATTGTGAAGGACCTATAAGTCATCACAACATTCTTTGTTTTTTCACAACAGCTGCAATTATGTTAAAGTCGGATGATAAGTGGCAGTGTGCATAACGTAGCCCCGGTGTGTTCAGTTACAGGATTGCACTTTGTGTGTATGAATGGGTGTGTTTGTGGGTAAATACATGAGTTAAATAACAAAGCTTACAGTGTGTTTGTGCGTGTGCCTACAGCAAGTTAAAGAAAAAATGCCAATGTGAATTGTGCGCTGACTGTGTGGGCAAGACACATCAGAGCAGGCCTAGATGTTGTCTCTGTTTAGAGTTGTGAGGTGTAATCCATCACTGTCAGTGAAACCAGCACGATGGATTCTGCCTTTATGAACTAGAGTTTAGAGCATCGGTGATGTATGGCGTTAACAACCTTCAAAATGCCTGTCATCCATATGCAGCAGTTTGTTTTTTAATTCAGCTCACATTTGATCAATGTGTGTGACATGAGTTGTGACAGAACAGACAATAGTGACATGCTATGAAAGGCAAACCACAGCTTTAAAATGTGTTTTTCAGATGCCCGTGGGCATTTCAGCTTGATCAGACAACTCACTATTGTCTCCTATAGCTGGGAAACAGAGAGAAGAGTTTTCCCACCCCTGTAGTATGCGAAGTCATGAAGGCATGCCCGGCAAATGAAGTGGAAAAGTTGGACAGGGGGAATGCAGAGCAAACAGCACCGTGAACAGAGAATATGTTCATGGTTCAGAAATGAGAGGAAACCTCAGACACAAGTCCCGGTTCTGCTTGAGGACAGTAAACAGTGTGTCAATTCAGTTTCCAACCATGATGCAAACTAAACATGACAAACAGCCATGTAATATCACAAAATCTCATAAAAGAGTGTCATGTATTTCTACAACTGGGTGGCACTATCCGTTTATTTTTAATCAAAATGTGAATTTGATGACAGGAAATGGATTCCTGTATTAAACAGCAAGGCTAAGCTTTAAAATTAGCACTGTGAGCAAAAGTGTAGATTTCACTTATCGTGTAAACGCTGACAAGTTCACTTCACCTTTGACAAGTGCACACATTGCACTCCACCCTTCCACGCTGAACTGAGAGACTTGGCATCACATATGCTCAAATGACACGCACAAAGACACTGCTGAGTCAATGCAACCACATAAAAGGGAGTCTGAGAGGAAATAGAGACTGGGTGTTCATCTCTATTTTTGTTTAAATTACGATGTGCCCATGTTTAATAAGAGAGGCTGGCTGGAAATAGCACATCAGAGGATTTTCCTCAGTATGTCAAAAATGTTACACTGCCTTGAGAGAGGATATTTTGGGGTAAATCCAACAATTAAGTAGTGATAGGAACATCTCTTTTAAAAGCTTAATGGAAGCATGACATGTAAAGTACCTTAATAGGGACAAAGGGAGGTAATTCCTTTTCCAGTATGATCCCAAAGTTAAGTGTCTCTGGGGCTGTGAATGTGGGGTTGACCTTTTTGCCCATCAGCTATGAAAGCCTGTTCACAAGTTGGCTCACAAGTAGACAGTAGAACAGGTGTGAATGCACCTAAAATGTCTTAAGACCCGATCACTCAGACCTCATTCAGAGGTGGTCTGGGCTGCATATGGCCACATTCTTTTAGCAGTGTGTACACTAATGTGTCCTTGGCCACATTGAATGACGTCCTACACAGCTATTGTCTTTGTTCATCCAACTCCCCACGATACTAACTGTCTGTTGCTGCTGCCCCAGAGTTGAAGTCCTCCCGGAGAATGGTCAGTTCAACATTTGCCTGGTTAGTGAGTTAACACAGCTGCAACTGTTAAATTCACAATGATACTGAAATGGCCCAATTCTGTCGTTAAACTGTTTTTTTCCCCTTTTTTCCCCCTAGGAATCAATAAAGTATTTCTGATTTATAATTAACAGTTAGGTGATGGTGTATGCCGGCTGACTTGCCTATCCTTAGCCCCCACATGGAGCTCACAATTCTGCAGCAGTAGTCTCTGAGAGGTGGGGGTGCGCTTGTCTCATGATAAACAGAGACAGAGAGCAAGAGATGGACAAGAAGGGGCTGACCCAATCAATACGCTGCATGCAGCTCCACAATGTGATAAGATTTTACTCACTTTAAGTAGGCTATAAATGTGCCTATAGCAAGACAAACATCCCCCTAGTTGAAAATAACACATTTAGTCTTTGCAGATTGAAATTATGTACATAGACCTGGAAAGTGACATCCAATCTCAAGTGGGTAATTGAGTCATGTGCATACACAATCTAATGCCAGGTGTGAACAGACAGAGCTGTCCACCAGTGATCCAATCACCCAAGATGCATGAAAATATGTGGAAATGGGATCTAAAACACACAGCGCAACGCACCCTGCGATTCTGAAATCTTTTACGGGGTGATAGGTTGGGCAATACAACTGATGTAGCCTGAATCCATCTAACCTTAAATCAAGCAAAACTCCTCAAGTCTAAGGTGACAGCTTCCATGATCTTTAATTAATATCAGGACTAAAAAAAACAAAGAAAATCAAATATTGTACATCTGACAAGTCACAAGCAGTGCATATTTGGCAGTCTACCTAAAAAAATACTTAAATGATTCATCAATTATGAAAACATGGCTTTTTCTGTGATAAACTCATTAAGTGACTAATCATTTCATCTCAAATATCCAATGCGGCTTCTTCTTTTACAATAATTCAATATGAAGGTTTCAATACACAGCAGTAACTGAAGACATAAGCTATCTGTCAAAATAGTCTTATGAAAGAAGTATTCTGGCAGTCTGTGGACCTCAACAAACCAAACCAAGTGTTTTAAATCAATTACACAATAATAATATTACATGTGGCGTGGTAGCTGGCCAGTGATTCTGGTACACACCCACTGGACTGATTCACCATGCAAATTGCATTACTGTTGGTATTTTTGGACAGGTGGTATGCTATTAAGCAAAATATTCATATAAGTCCTAAACCCTGTGTACTCACGCCATACACCTGGCCATAACTGAGCTACAGGATGCTTAAGTCATGTTCACCCTCAGGCACCATGCTGCACATCATTTATTTAGTCATCCATGTGTGCAGCATCCTTAACACCAATGATGTCATTTAAACAAAAGCCGAGGAAATGCTGTATCTCACTGCCAAATTCCAGAGTTTAAAAATTATCTCGCCCACAGAGGAACTACAACTAATGCTCAAAATAAGTTGACATATCTGAGTCTAACCAACTCAAATCCCTAAATAAATTAGGTTTTAATGGAGCAACAAATCTAACATGACTTAACAAATGTGTTTATAATAGCCCACTGGACAGGACTCATATTTTCCGAGTGCCAAATCCCAGGGTGTTGGCACAGGAAGTCCGACAATAGAAGCACAACAACAATGCGCACTGTGCTTCCTGTCTGGTAACAGTAAGCTTAATTGGGAGATTTGAAGACAAGTGAACTGGAAACGTGCATATTTTAAAATTATATCTAGAATGTCTGTGTTCAACTTACAAGTACAGGACATTCTTCATATCATATGCTTTTGGCAGGATTGATCTGTCAGCAGCATTTTCCTTTTGGGGAGAGAGTGCTTTGTGTTAAATGGAGGTTTTATGAAAGCAATGAAAGAGGCAGAAAACAGATCAGAGGCTGAGGAGGAGACTTGCACATAAAAAAGCTTTTATCATACATGACTATAGGGCTTCACAGGTAAGAGTGCACTTAGCTTGTACCTCATGACAGTGAGACAGACACAAAAGTAATATAATAGCAACCATCAGCATGATTTTGCTCTTAAATCTCAACTATGCGCCCAGCTCTCCATCAACAGTCCGCTAATGTTACTAGAAGAAAACTCACATTTCTCATCCTCTATATGCTGATTGGGTGACCATCAAACCTAAATCAAGATGTCTGATCAGACATCAGACATGAACAGTCATCCTTAATGTACAGAAAGTTAGAGTTAAGTTTTCACACAATGAGCACATTGTAAAAACTACTGGTGTTACACACATGAAGGAAATGAACTCATGACACATAGTCTCCCAGTTTGGTATGCGACATCATGTCATGGTCAAGATATTTCCAGGAAGTGTGATGCCATATGATTTGTCTAGGTGGTAAAGATGACTCGTTAATGTTGGGTCTCAATTTTAAATGACCTTTTTTAGAAGTTTTCAACATTTTGTGAGTGAAATATTAGTAGATGGGGAAGAATTTGTTATTTGCCCATCTTCATCACAATATCATTATACTAGATATATCTTTATACAGGCAATTTCTACAGAGACTGATCTGGATCTCCAATATGACAACACATTCACATCCCAACTCCTAAAATATCATCACTCGTTCAGTGCTGTCCATGTCTACAAATGACTCACTAGGTATCCTCCTTTGTCTATTGCTGACATTCTGGAACGGCATGTTAATTTATGCCTGTTAAATGCACTGTGTTTTTCAGAAATAAACTAACACTTTTTAATGGAAATATACAGTTTCTGTTTTTAAGTACATAGTCTTTTTCAAAATAAATGTACACGGGAGATAAAACACCCAGTATTTGCATTTATTTTTGTGCACAACACAAGCATGTGATCAGGTTTAGAAAAAACACCATAGTATTGTAGTATATGACTACAAAGAACGGCTTAAATTTTTTTACAAATGCAATAGCCAAGGAATAAATCACATTTTTTCTCATTTAGACATTTTTCATCATTTAAACTATTGAAGCAAACTAGACATACTGCAGCAGATTATTCTGAATTAGGACTACTAGCTGGTTCCTTCTGTCCATTTTCACTTCACTGTGCTTCAGTCACATTAAAACAGCAAAGAGAAGTGAGAGATGAAAAGCACTGGAAATACCCATGCAGAAAAAAACAAGACATTTAGTGATGGTTGTCAAACCATCTCTGACTTGATACACACTAATTAAGGAAGCCCTGTGCTCTGTTGACTTCCTGTAAAATTAGTCCTCTCTACTGTGGCTCCAACATGCTTTTCGTGTGGCCTACATGTCTACTAAAATGACTGAAGAGCAGACAAGCCTGAGCAGGTAGGCAATAAGGATAATATATACCTAGATCGTGAAGGGGGTGGGGGGGCAATTGGAGTGCTAAAGTGTGTTACTTGTAGGTTTGGATACATGTGGCATATGTGTTTGCCCCTGACAGCTATGCACATATTCCATCTCTGGTGGTCTATAAAAGATAATTCATTGCTGTGGTTGTGAACTGTTCCATTGTGGGGTGTGTGCTGGAGACAATCCAGGTGAAATTATGGGTGTAATGATGCTTTTTAATAGTTTACTATTTCTTAATCATTATCTGTTAAATATTATGACAAAAATGACATCTCACCCAAACTGTGGAAAGTCCCACAATTCAATTATACTTTATAACAAAAAAGAAAAAAAAAGAAGATTGATCGAGTTCTTCTTGCCTGACAACAACACCAAAACCTGGGCACTGGTTCCTCCTCTCTGCACCATTCTCCTCCTCCTCCTTTCCTTACTATCCACGTGGAAAACATTTATATTAAATGCTCTTCCACTCTCTTCTCTGTGCTCATGTTGCACAAATCAATCATCTCCACCTTTCTTTCTCTCCTACTGCTCTCCCTGGGAGTCTGCAGTCCCCTGAGGGCCAATCTGCCTTTCAATGTCTAGGACGGGCTCAGCCCAGGAAACAAAGGGAGAGGAGAGGTAAGAGGAGGAGAGGAGGGTTAAAGCAGAGGAATGCGGGGGGTCTGCAAGGGGGGGGCTTTCAAAACATTGCACTGTTCACAGTGAGCTTATTCATACCTGTCTCTACACACATTCTGTTTCACGTATGTACAATAACACACAGGTGTACTAATGTTGCTGATTATGACAGAATTATTGTAAGACCACATTACCCCTTTTTAAAAGCCTGAATGCTTAATTAAAAGTGTATGCAAGACCAACAACCTATTATCCACAAGTTATAACATGTATGGTATATTGTTTGTATCTAACTGTGTGACACTCATGTAATATATATAGCACATTTTTGATAACCATAAATCCAGTGTGCCATTTTTAACTGCAATTGTCAGCACTCATACACAGGTCTATTTAACACAACACCAGACAAGATATTATAGGCGCACAGCATAGCTAACAAAAATTACATGTGTAACTATTGACTCTATAGTTTTACTTTCTTTATGGTGACTGCACTGCATATTTATCTATATCTATCTATATCTAAACCAGTGTTGCTGTTGTATTATAATAAAAGCAAAGCGTGAATTCAGCTTTGACATAACGGTTAGTGTAGTTATTTTAGTGGAGAAGCAGAGTGTGTTTGGGTTCTTACCTGGCTTGATGATGCTCTGGTAGTAAAGCACGAGAACGAAGAGCGAGCCAAGGCACGTCGCCAGGAACAGGCGTCCTCCTCTGGGCATCCTCATCCTGAAGCCCCGCTCTGCTGGCGGAGCCCCCGACCCCTCGTCGCTGCCTCGACACGGTTCATACGAGACCACACGGCAGGAGGATGCGAGACTCTCTGAGAAATTAGGAGTCTATTCATTAACTGTTGAAAAGGAAAACCAACAGCCCATTCAGGAATAACGCTGACTGGACTACTGAACGCCACAGCAATTAGTCGTCAGTTTGAACGTGAGTGGTACTTAAATCCACAACCGTCCGCTCGGCTCGTTGCCGAGTTTTTTTTAGGTTATGCTAACTCAATAATGATGACTAATTAAGCAGGTCACCCTAGATATAACATTTAATAACGGTACGTTGGTATGACAAGCCCCAAAGCGAAATTTAAAGGTATGAAGAGACAGTTTTGTGTCTCCCAAGCTCTAGATGTTAGTGGTGTCCAGAGTTTGTCGAAACTACACAAACTTCTTCTTCGCCAAACATGGACGGGGCACGATGCCATGACGTCACGCCCCTCGCTCTCGAGCACTCTTTCCCAGATTGCATGCTGCCTTCAGGTACTGTCGGAAAATATTAAATTTACTCTTGAAAATGTCGTATTTTCCAAGTGATGTATGCTCTGCTGACCAGTTGTATGCATAACACGTACAGTACAGCAACTAAGCAGGAAGTGTCATCTTTTTTTCTGATTAAAAGAAAAAAAAATGCAGCCTATTTTCGGACTAATGATCAAAAGTGAACACGCGGCCACAGTCTGCTACTATCGATCTCAGACACATGGGATTACAAGTAGCACTTGAAGGCAGCGGGACAGATTTTTCAACATGGATTTAGGTACAGCATGTCCTGCAACAACTGACAATTTTAATTACGCTAGCAGTGACACGTTTCATAAAATAAATAGCAAAAAACATGCAAAACCTCCCATGCTAATAAAGATTTACCAAAATATGCAGAAAATGAACAAAACAAAAAAAACACACTATGGACAGTCACTTATATAGTTTACCCGCAGTGAAACATTGCCCACATATCTGACTGCAAACCTAAAAGTTGCAGGGAAAAGCAGTGTGTTTCTGTTGTGTCACTGTTAGAAACTTAATATGCCTGCAGCACTGACCCAGTTTCCTCTACATTTGTGCACCATCATGCAGCATGAGATAATAGGTATAGTACTCAAAATCAGCACAATCCATCATTCTCAATTTGCACTAAAGATTTCTTAATTTCAAAGCTTATCAAATTATGTAGTTTACAATCCCATAATATTCAGAGTTTATGTATGTTTAATATTTTTTAAAAATCTTAATGAAATTCTTAAATTTCAACACCGGGATGTCATGAAATCCCACCCTAATAGACTTTTTAAATCAATTGCAACCCCCACCCCCTCCAACCCCTCTTTTTCACACCAGATTAAAAATCCCCTTCTGAAAAAGAGCACATTCCTGCACCAGAGACGTTAATGCAGCATTGGATTCAGGCAATGTTCTTAGGGGAAAGTTTTTCGACAAATTGGAAAAAGGGGATGGTGACAAATATATCAAGTTACAGTACAACAGTTGTGGCCAAAAGCATCCAATATGTGGATCAAATCTGTCAGAGAATTGGATATTGAAGATTGTATCTGTTCCTCATTCAAAATTAGCTGTATGCTCGCCAAATGTTGTGTGTAACGCCCTGCACCATATGCTCAAACATTATATCACGTCCTGGTTTTATTTACTGCACATTGCATATTGCAAACAGAGACAGACCCTGAACGTTTTAAATGAAAAATAACAGTATTATAAACATTACTTTTGTAGGCCGCTCTCACACATTCCAGCTCCAGCCATTTTGGTGCCCTGGGCGTGATTGGGATTTGGCTGAATTTACATGCTTCAGAGAGTGGTGTGGATGGCAGATAAGAGGACCATTCTTCAGCAGCTTCTTCAAAAAAATTAGGAGTGCATCTGGAAAGTTATAGAGTACAGTTGCCTATTACTGCACAAGAAAAACCATGGTACTGCAGCAGACATTAGGATGAACAAATGCTGCAGTGCATACATTTTTTCCTAGTTGTGATTATGTATTACTGAAATAAAAGAGGTTGCACTACAATTTAACAGTTACACATGCCCAACAATACGGGTAATTTTTTTGTTCATATTGGTCAGCTAATTTCCGCACATCTAATGTACTGGGTAGGAGGAGCAGCAACAAGCAGGCAGCCAGGAGCAGCAGTTTACTATATAAGTTGCTGGCTTGACATTCAGATGATTCATAAACATCCTTCAACTCTTAGCAGTAATCATAGCATCATTATCTGGCATAACTAGCTAGCTTTGCTTGATTTAAGCCAAGAGAGCTGGTACAAATGAAACATCTCTTCTCCTCTTTTTTCATATAATATAAAAAAAGATAACATACATAAGCTGTATGTTGTTTGTATTTATGTATAATGATGGAAAAAGGCAGCGGTAACTGAGATATTTACAGACCAATTATGGACGAGAAATGGAATATTACAAATATAAACAATGTCAGAACATTGAAATAACATTTATTTTTATTATAGTTTCCCTGTAGACTAATTTCATCAGTGACAGAATGATGACTTGCCAATACATACGAGCAATTCCATGATAGTGGCATTGCTACAATACTGCAGAGGCAGAATTTTGGGTACAGAATACATCCTAAAAAGGTCTTTACTTTTTCAGATCCCCTAAAAACGACCATGTTTTATTTCATAATTTTGATATGGCCCCTTCACAAAATGGATGGTTTTAACAGAAATATTCTATAGGGCAAATTATGGAAAAAAGTGAAAAAAATCGATTAATATAATGACTCATCCCATAAAAGTGGGGTAAATCCACTCTGTATATATCATCTCACATTTCACCTATTGCTTAGATTTAGTTTAAATTAGCACTATTATCTACCCCAATATCTATCCTACACCTCAAAGCAATATGAATATCAAAATGTGTAGGCCTATTTATTGTAAACTACTAACTTTTAAATGTTTTCAGAGGCAGAAAGGCAATTCATATTTTGAAAAATGAAGTCACTTTCACTTACAAGTTAATACACTGTACGATTGTATGATGGCATAGATCAGGCCATCACATTAATTAAGCAACTTTGCACAGAAACACTAAAGGTGGTGCAATAAAGCAAAAGTTAGGAGTATAATGTTGATATGTAACCAAGTATGCAAAGTCTAAACTAGTCTCAGTGCTCCACCATGATAGATACTATGACCACTTTTAAAAATTTTCTACACATTTTTGAAATTCTTATTAGTTTTATCATTCTTATATTCTCCATTCACTCACCATGAACAGATAAATTAGTGTTTGACATGGCAATTTACTCCAAGTATTTGTTTTGTTTGTTTTTTTAAAAATAGAATGTATCTAAAAATATCAATTGACATGAATCCAACATAGTATTAGCAAAAATATACTGGCCAAATCATGGGAAAAAAAAAAAAAAAAAAAAATAGATAAATAAATATACATACATATACATATACATATATATATATATATATATATATATATATATATATATATATATAAATTAACAGTGCAAAACTTTAATGCAGCACCTACCTATAACAGTTACAAGATTTTAAGATAATGTTAGTTTTTGGTCTGTAAAAAGTGGAGTGGTCTAATACTTTCTGCTGAGGAAAAGTGGACATGTAAATCCTGGATTTTATTTCAGTGCTGGATTTAAATCCTTCAAATTCGTATTTGTAAAGCGGGATTGAACCTATTGACAATCCAAAGACATGGCAGAAACTGAGCCACTGAGTGTGTGTGTGTAGGAGCCACTAGTTGTGTCTGTGTATTATTCTGTTTATATTGTCTGTATTAATAAGACTCACTTCAGGTGGTGGTGCAGGTTAGTGTGGCTGGTAAAGCACATAGCGGGCACAGGTGTTAGAGTCGGCGTAATCATGTGTGGGTGACTGGGAGATCACACGTTTCTACCGCTCGCTCGCCCGTTGTTGTTCACACATCATAAAGACAGCCATCACATCATCACAGCAGGTTTGATCGCAATGGAAAATGTTCTTCTGTAAATCTGTATCATTGATTAAACAAGAACCTCACCTATCTGCGAATTCTGCCTGGGCCATCTCATTGGAGTGCGTCAGTCCGCGTCCTGTTCTTCGACTTCTCCAGTGCCTTTAATACCATCCAGCCCAGACTGTTGAAGGCCAAACTGGAGGACATGCAGGTGGACACTCCCCTGGTCACATGGATCGGTGACTACCTGACAGGCAGACCGCAGTTTGTGAAACTGCAGAGCTGCGTGTCTGAGCGACTGACCAGCAACGTCAGGGCCCCCCAGGGAACGGTGCTGTCCCCCTTCCTCTTCACCACCTACACTGCTGACTTCAAGTACTGCACAGAGTCGTGTCATCTCCAGAAGTTTTCAGATGACACAGCCATCGTGAGCAGTGTAGAGAATGGACGGGAGGACGAGTACAGGGACCTGGTGGACCGCTTTGTCAGGTGGTGTGGGGAGAATCACCTGCAGCTGAATGTGACAAAGACTAAAGAGATGGTGGTGGACTTCAGGAGGAACAGGCCCCCACCCTCTCCTGTCTGCATCAGTGAGACTGATGTGGAAATTGTCACATCATACAAGTACCTGGGCGTCCTTCTGGACAACAAACTGGAGTGGTCCACCAACACTGAGGCAGCCTACAAGAAGGGCCTGAGTCGGCTTTACTTCCTGAGGAGACTCAGGTCCTTCAATGTCTGCAACAGGATGCTCCTGATGTTTTATCAGTCTGTTGTTGCGAGCACCATCTTCTTTGCTGTGGTGTGCTGGGGGGCAGGCATCAAGGCAAAGGATGCAAACAGACTGAACAAACTGATCAGGAAGGCAGAGTCTGTTGTTGGCTCTAAGCTTGTCTCCCTGGAGGAGGTGGCTGAGGACAGAATGCTGGCAAAACTGCTGGCAATAACGGACAATGTCACCCATCCCCTCCATAAGACACTGGACAAGCTGAAGAGTAGCTTCAGCAACAGACTCCTCCAACCCCCGCTGTCTGAGGGAGCGATACAGGAAATCATTCCTGCCTGCTGCCATCAGACTGTTCAACACATCCACCTCTGTCAGACCTGTGGTCACTGTCACTGAACTGGACTAAACTCCGTCACTCCACATCCAAACAGTACAGACTGCAGTATGTGTGTATGCATATCATGTATATATATGTACAAATATATAACATCGGATCGTCGCCTGCATTGTATTATAAATATTATATTATACATCATATATATATATATATATATATATATATATATATATATATATATATATATATATATATATACACACACACATCATATATATATATATATATATATATATATATATATATATATATATATATATATATATCATTATTATTATATTATATTATACATAACATTGGTCATCAGACATAAAAATGTCAAGTGCTAATGTCATGATGCTGATACTATTATTAATATTAATATTATGGATATTATTACTACTATTATTACTATTATTACTACTATTATTAATACTATTACTACTATTATGTGTGCGATGCCTTCAAACTGATGTTATTACCATTATTAGTATTATATGTACACCTCTACATATTCCCCTTATTCTGCTGTCATCATTACCATGCTCATGTGTATCCTTACCATCATCAGATTGCACCTTACCACTGCATTTGCACTACCTCAGTATTCTTTTGCACTACCTCAGCATTCTATTTATAATATTTTTTTTATATATTTATGTCTATTTCTATCTTCTATATTCTTCTTATTTTTCTATGTATGTCTCTGTATGTCTGACAACTAAATTTCCCTCTGGGGATCAATAAAGTCGTCTAAGTCTAAGTCTAAGTCACAAACAGGTCTCCTCCTGCGGCTAAAACGTAGGTCAAGATAGCCGCTACAGTGTGAGTAACCACTGATGCTGCCATGTCTATGAATGCTGTAATTACCCACATGTCCATCATCCTTCCTACAACAAGCAATGCCTCCTGGGCTTCTTGGAGACACTAATCAGAGATCTCAGATTTGAGAATGAGAGAGACTTGGTTAGGGATGACATGGCAAATTATGTGGTCGTTTATAGCCAATGTTAGCTGATACCGTAACTCTCATCAGCAGATGACTGACTGACAACCCACAGGGTCCTGATATACTTCCTGCTTATTAGAGACAGCATCTTCATAGACTGTGGAGGTTGAGTTTCCTCAGCAACACACTGACTAGTACCACAGCGATGGTTGCTGCTTGTGAACGGGGTAATTTACATTTAATTCTGTGGTAAATACGATGTTTCATCTCACTTGAGCTAAATGTGGACTTTTAATGTGGGTTAAATAATAGTTAATGTATTTAGAACACTTGTAAAGTAGAGTAATACACGAGTAGTTAAAAGTGCCAGTGGTGTACTCTACATCAGCACTCACAGAAAGCTTCTTCTTCTGTCAAATTACTTGATTGGAACTCACTGTTGTATAATGGGAATCATTTGGGAATGATAAAGAAACAAGAGTGCTTTGGTGTTGGCAGGCAATCAAGAATCAGGCTAGCAAGATCTATTTTTATCTTCCAAAGGAAAACATGACAGAAAAAAACACTGGGAACTACTGCTGTACCATTAGGTTCCCAAAAGGTGGCTGTAATATGCAACTCTCCTGCAACGTATGCTTTGACTGAAGCAATCCACAAAACATCAATGCTGCAGAACATACAAAGAATTTGTGAAGGGTGCCCAGAAAAGGCAAAAAGGCGTTCTTGGCTTAAAATGTTCTTTTTTTAACATGCCATTAAAGCAAATGTACACTAACACTAATGAAATATTTTCATTGCAGTGCTGATGGAATAAATATTATGTTCTCTTGGGAAACACAACTAGCCACTAATGTTTTTTTGTTTGGATTTAGTTTGTGACATCAGGTAACCAAAATTCAATGTTGGGACAATGTCTAATGCCAGCATCAATTTGATAAAAATACTGACGATAGATGACATTTTTATTTTGTTTGTTAGAAGTTGCACTGTAAAGAAATCAAAATCCAGCATCTCCCAAACACCTCATGCCAACATCATTTTGACTTTGGAAAATAATAATTTATTCATAAGGTATTTAGAATAAAACCTAATGTCTGCAAAATGCCATTATGTTAACATCCACACAAAGTGACCGTCATTAGACATTTAAAATATCGTCAATCTATTCATCTATCTTTTCATCCCAACCAAAATTTATACCTGTCCGAAGTAAGAGTCCAACGTTTTTTTGCGGTCATATTGAAATCTGGTGATACCTGGGAAGCCCATTTGCTTCACTTGGATTTTGAATTTTGTTAAATCTTTCCTCTGTGTTGATGACATTGTGAATAAACCCCCCTCCTTGTGAATAACTAATAATTTCCAAGTCAAACAAAGAGAAAGGCTAAAATCACGATATCACCCACAGTAGCAAAAGAAAAAAAATCATAGCTAATGATTTGGTCATCCAGGAGCATGGATTGCAGATAAATGAATCAAGTTGGAAACACAGTCTTAAATTGTATTTAATTTGTGACTTACTGAACTTCAGGGAAGTAGACGTTTGCAGTTTTTCCTCTAACATGTGCTGTGAGACCTGCAGTTAGCGGTTAACTTCATTACCACCCTTTGATCTCATATGGTTTTCTCTTTGTGGTGCTGGGAAGGGCTGGGACAACCGGCCTCGTGTGGAGACATCCCCGTAAAACTCAAAGACAATAATAGGGCCTTAAAACATGTTGCACAACATTAAGAGAGAGACAAGACATTTTCCTGGATATGAACTTGAGTCAGTTTTTAAGTCTTAGAAAAGATTTAACTATAAGCCTGTTCGACAGGCCTGTATTACACCAACTGTATAATATCAGCTTATTTCACATGGCAAATGGATTGCACCACATCACAGTTATGAAAAAAGTCTACAACACTTTGTAGAGTTGCCATCATATAGTAGCCTGTCTTCTGTCCATGCTCCTAATTAGGTCTTCGTAAATCCCCTAATAACACTTCCTGTCTCACAGGAGCTACACAATACCCAAATTATGAAAACTGAAAATCACCCTCAATCAATCTGTCAACCCCTCTGACCCAAAGTGAGAACAAGGAAAACTCCCACAAAAACCCCATGACATGTACAGCCTTGCTTATACTTACATGTTTACCGTGTAATGAGAATGTGCCTTTCAAATGCATGCAACCCACTAATCTAGGCAACATCAATGCGACCAAAAGATTCTGCCAATGTAAACATGTTACATGCAGGCGTGCTCTGCCGCACATGTTATCCTGATGACGGGTTCAAACAAAACCGGAGCCTTTGTTGTCTGTAATCTGCCTGTCTGCACTTGAAACTGTCAAACAAGAGTTTAAATCTTACAAGAAACATTTCAATATACAGTAGGTCTACGCTTCACATTTAAGTCATTGTAATTCAATTTTAGCAAATGTCCTTTATTTGTAGGTACAGCGTAATGAAATGAATGAAATGATGAGATTTCACCTAACGATGGGATCTTGACTCTGCTGTGTTTGGTGTTTTGTCACAAGAGCTAACCTAAAGTTCAGAGCATCTAAGAGCACTCTTAACAATATTTTTATTGTTAAACATTAATATGAATTAATGTAGCTCATATAGTGTATACAGCAATTCAGTCAAAGAGTGTTTTTTTTTAGGGATGCACCAACATTGATTTTTTTCCTCTCCCGATACCTAAACTCTGCACAATTGTCAACTATCAAGTACACATCTGATACTAGCACTCTCCTTTTCTACATCTGCACTTCTGAATGTGTTAAAAAATGTTGTGTACGATGATAGGTTTAACATCAGTCTTTGTTTTCAGAGTCATGCTCCTTTATTGCACTATATTAAATATATGAAATAATTGAACTTCTTCTTCCTCTTCTTCCATGCAATGTTTCCAAATGACTTCCCTACAAACAGTGCAGTAGATCTCTGGCAACTTTTGCAAGATGCAAATATCATTGTCAACCTTTCTGGTTTTACAGAAAGTGCAGAAACTATGTTAATTTGATGACATCTGCAAGCTGCAAATGTCGCTGTCAACCCTTTCACTTTCACAGTAAACCCTGCCACTGACTTCACATAAAAACATGTTCATTTCAAAGCACATGCAGGAACTAATGAGTAAAAGCAGTAGCTCAAAGCATCAAAATTTGCTCACTGCGGCAAACGAACAGAGCAGGACAGAAAATACAACAGAATTTAGTGTGAACTTCTCACATCTGGCAGATATCTGACTTGCTTAATGGGGTCAATATCAATCGCATTCACTTCTCAGTTGATTCCCAGACATATTAGCATACACACATCCCAGAACACCTCTGAATATATTCTGGGCAATTACATTGAAAGACATATTAAGGATACATTGAGTGCACTCATACTTCGAGCTTTCCACTTGTGATCTGACCATGACGCATGTTAATACCAGTTGTAAACAGCGCCTCTATCTGATGAGGCTGTTAGGGAGATTATTTGACTGTGAAAACACTTTTATTAAACCATTAACTACACCATGGAAGGCATGAATCACTGTGTGTAAGTGTGTACACACACTCATTTATTTTCATTTGTTAAGGGTGTAATAGAAGGCTGCAGATGAAGAAATTAAGCTAAGAATGCTGAGGGACTTTCTCTGAAAGTCTTCATAAACTTGTGTGTTTATAACTTGCATTTAACTGCCAAAACAGAAATGACCAGCACTCCATGTCTTAATAGGGTGTTGGACTTTCAAAAGATGCCAAAACACCTTCAATATGTGTCTGAAACTCAGTTGGAGTCCATCACTCCACACACCATGACATCATCTAATGTTTTATTGATGACGGTGGAAAATACCGTCTCTCACATGGTACGACAGACTCGATGAATGCTCAGCTGGGTTGAGATCTGAGAGTCCATGTGGTTTTGGTGTGGTTTTGTTTTCATGGTCATCAAACCATTGGGTGACCATTTGTGGCCCCTGCAGTTTAGGGGCAAAAGTCAACTTCCATTAAGACTCAAATCACTGAAGGTGCACAGTGTTAACACAGACTGGCCTGAAGGTTCCTTGTCCTTTGAAGAACAGAGAATATGCATGTAGGGATAATTTGGTGGGGAGGTCACATGTGGTCAGCTCTGGATATCTTATAAAGTGCATATTTATCATGAACATGTGTAAGACTATTTGTGTGAAGATGGCAGAAGCAAACATGCCTTATTAAATCTGAAAAGTGACTCATGAGGGATTATTAGAGCAAACAAAGCTGGGCAGCAGAGGATATTAAATGTTATTTTAATTTTCCACTTGTTTCTTTTCATTTTACATTCATGATTTCAATTTGATAAGCTTGTTTACTTTACATAACGAAACACAAAATAATTCACAATCACAAAGAATCAAGTATTTTTAATGTGTGTTTGAAAATGATTATTTTGTTATTCAGTCTGTTTTCACCTGATATTGACATGCTTTTAAGTGAACTGACACAAGTGGACATCCAAGACACATCGGCTTTCACACCTGTGTCTTCAGCTGACCACTTGTGCTCAGATTTTTAAGATACTGCCTCGTTATACTATTTAAGGAAGAAAACAGTTCCTACTTGACCACATATTATCTCCTCTAAATATTTTGGCCCCTCCTCCACTATGTGACTTCATGTATGATTACTCATGTAAACTCTATTAGATCCTCAAGATTATCCTCTGTACGAGACTGTTACCACCATTTCGTTGTACTACATTTGGGAAATCATTTTTGTTCTGTAAAATCAGTGGAACAGTCTGTCTGACGATGTGAGGAGATGCAGCTATATCAGTATTTTCAAAACCACCTTGAAAGGATGATTGGAAGCCACTCAGCTCTGTATCACTGAGCTTTGAATCTGGATTTCATAATTTGTTTTTAATTCAACAAGCATTCACTTGTGATGCACTGGTTGTGTGAAGCTTTTGTGCATTGTGTGTGTGATGTGATTTTCTGTGTAGTTTTATGTTGCATTGTCAATCTTGTGTCTTCTTCTTTGTATCACTTTATATCATGTGTTGTATTGTTTGGGTTTTTTTCTCTCTTTTTTTGTACAACTAACTTTTTGTTATTATGTTATTGTGCATTCTCTTTGTTCTGTCCTGTCAAGGGACTGCAGATGCAAATTAGCCCTAAGCTATAATCTGGTATGTTGCATCAAATGATAACATTTTTTTAAACTGTGTATGGTCCCTTTTAAATAAATACATCTAAAAAAATGTAAGCCTGAATTATTTTAACAAAACGTACCCATATTATTTGCAGTTCAATTCAGGAAGGACAAAATTAAACTTAAGAACAAAAATCCATAATTTATTAATGTTGATGCATGATGGCTGGTTATTTGACTTTGATGACAGATCTGATCTGATACTTAGCCCAAGAGCAGCAGGAATTGCCCTATAATCTTTAGCAACCCAAGTGCCATAAAGCTGTCATAGCATCTATTATGAGGAAAGCAGTCACAAAGGTGCAGCATTCCTGTCATGGTAGGACACTGGGTCAAACAATGCAATCTATAAAATTTGGCCCCTCCCTCTGCAAAACACTGACCCAATATACTAAAGAAGAGTACTGCAAAAACAAGAAGCAGCACAGCATATGATAGTGATGGACAGTAGGTCGACAATACATTTTTTTCACTTCTATCTTAACTTGCTGTTTCATTCGAGGAGAAACTGCTTTTCAAAATTAGTTGAGTTCTATGGACTGAAGTCCTGCATAGCAAAAGCAGTGCACAGCCTGCAGCAGAGGCAGGTACAATAAGCCAGTGTTGAGTTTCACAGACAGCTTTTGATGTAAGGAAATGAGTTCAGTAGGTCCATCCTGTCTGAAATGCAGGCAAGGGGCCCATCCAGCTCCCCTGTTACTTGTAATCCTCTAAAAGTCATTGAAGAGAAGCAATCCACCTGATGAAAGGTTGACAATTGACTGGGGTTATTTTGTGCATGGTTAGAAGGGCGTGCTAATTGTGTAACCCACACGGTGCTACACCACATGAACTAAACTGAAGCGATTATACCCCTACTGATTTTGCCTGTTAGCTCCACTGCAGTCAAATAAAGGAAATAAAGGAGAAAGCCTAATACTCACCCTGCATTCTTCACAGGTATTTCTGATGCAGACAGACTAGTACTTCTGCTCTTACATGATCCTTAAGAGACTATCCGAAGCCATATTTTGATGTTATATCGGATTTTGAACATTGATACTGGATGTTTCTGCAACACCCCCACATACATTACTGCATTCATGAGAATTTATCATTGGCACAACTGACACACCTAAAATTGCCATATAAGGTAACCTTTGTTTGTATTTGTTTCAATTATAAAAATAGTAAAAGGAAGATGTTTAAACAGCCTCTGGTCCTTTTTTTGGTTATCTCTTTATTTCATCAATCATGATTTTTTTAATTACACAACATACAACTGAATTTAAATATGATCCTATCAGCTTCTTTAACATGTGCACTGTATTTAAGTCTTTTTTTTTTTTTTTTTTTTTTTTTTGCAACTCCTGTTTACATTGTTGACTGCTGCTTTACAATTTTCCAAGTTTCCAGGTGGTTCTGGTAATCCAAGGTTTCTGGTTGTGCAATGATTTCACTCTCATTACACCTTGACCTTGATGGCCATATTGTTACCCCTCCCGCAACATGGGCAGCTATTGCAGTTACCCATGTCTCTCTGGCCAGAGTCCTCTGCGCACCACCAAGACTTGCAAAGTAGACACGAGAGCCTAAATTTATTACAAATTCAGTCAATCTCACAGAGAGGCAGTTGGAGTTGTCTACGTCTATGGTATTATTTGTGTATATCTGTATTTGTAGGTGACATGACTAAATCTTTCTGGTAGCTGCTTGCATTTCAAATAGTACTAACAAATCATGTTTGGACAAAGGGAGAGGTGGAGTGCATTGGCCTAAACGTAGTCTTGAAAACCATTAGCGTCAAGCTAGCTTTATATCCGCTGTATAAATATTTATCTGTATTCATATGCACATATCTGCTTATAGAGATTAGCTGATATGACCTGCACACAAGTCTTGGCTCGGACATCCACTGCCTACACCGGATTGGAATGAAGTATTGTCTCTTGTCTCCAGAGGCTTGACCGACATTAGACAATGGCCAATAGGTTCCAAAAAAATCAGCAGACAAAAATATAAGATCAAGGTGGAAATTTGTCTTGGGCCAAGCAAACACAAGACACAACAGCATAAAAATCAGTGTCCCACCCATCGACCTAACCTCCAAATCTCTACTTTCTGCTCTGTTACACTACTACTAACTCTAAGGAATATTGAGCTACCCTTTCTGCAGCTTTGCACGCCAGAGGCAGCATATGATTCATGTCATTTATATGTATCATTACTCTCCTTTACCAAAGCAACATCTGTTAGGATCATCATGTTTACCACACCTTTAATGTGGTAGGAGTTGGCATTCAAGGTTGTGGTCCTGTTTCAAGAGGCTAAATGTGTTCTGGTAGACTGATTGGTCTGACTTGGCCTAGTACGCAGTGCTGACACTGAATGCCCTCAATGCTTCTCTCAGCAGCCAGTGGCCTCTTGTGGTCTGGCCTACAGTGGGTCTGGAATTGACCTTGCATTAAAAATTCTGCATTGATCAAAGCTGGATAGAGTATATTAAACAACAGCAAATGGATTTATCCCAACACAAGTAAAGTTAATTAAAAACTTGTTCGCTGCAGCCTCTTTTGCAGTATTCTTCCACAGCTGTGTGCACCATTGATCCCTATCAGTCCATCCTGTGCTGCTAGTACTCTACTTAGCTCTCCTCAAAGCCTGGCCTTCAGCATTGACTTCAAACATATGGCATTTGAATTGGCATTTAGGTGCTTGATTGATCCTTTTATCAAAGGTATCTTTAAAGTCCATAAGTTGATATGAAAAAGAGCAAAGGATGAAACTGTAAAAGACACCCGAAGAAAAATCCTGCAAAAAGCAGAGGGAAAACTACATATAAATCAATGTTAGCCTGACAATATAATGGATGTTTTACTGGCATGTTAAAATGCCAAAAAAGGGTTTTTTGGTGATTAAATATCTACCACAATGTAAAGAATGACTATCTTGGGAATGTTGGGAGCTATAAATATAGATCAACTCCTCCTGTCTTGTAAGCTTTCCAAAATGATTTCTTCATATGCCATTTATTAGATTTTGGCACTGGTTCTCTGGAGGAGACAGAAGGATATTTGAGAATGATTTGTTGACTTTTACATCAATTAAAAAGCCAGCATAAACACAGAGACTAAGGGTGCTTGCACACCTGTTGCTGGGTTCATTTGGTCGGACCAAATGAATGCTGAAATTAATATAATAAATGTTGCATTTTAGTTCTAAAAGGTAAAGGTGTTCCAAAAGCCATTATTTTACCTCACTGGAAAGGAGTACAAGATCACTGGTTCATGCATTTCTCAGCTTTCCTATGCTTGGAGGACTTGTTGGTATTTCCAATAGGAGATGCTACCTTGTTTTGTTTGTTGCTTTATTATGAAGCTATGACTGGCAGCTAGCCAAGCAGTACATCTGAGGCTAACTAAAAAACACATCATATCTCTTTGTTTAATCTGTACAAAACTGAAAAACTCAATTTCAGAAAGTATGGTGAGCTCAATTAATATGCTAACCTAAGAGTTTCCAGGCTTAAATTTCAGGGCTTGACATTGACTTTTTCCCAGCCACTGTGGCTAGGAGATTTAGAAAGTCAGTAGCCACTCAACATTTTCCCTAACCACAATTTGTCGTAGGGAAATTGTTTAATTTGATTAAGGTTAAATATAGTGCGCTACAATTTACTTGAATAACTAGATTTACAACCTTTTTCAAAGTCAATGACAACCATTAACACTTAAATTAACAATTCAAAATATGCATACTGCTATCATCAAATATTCAGCTTCTATAAGGCTGTGTCCTTTTGCATGACAAAATGCAACCAATATAAATATACAAGTATTTATTAGGGGTTTAAAGGTAAAGGGTACACAGAAGTCATGGTTCTCTTCGGTTTAGGAGTTACAATCTGGTGTGAGTCCATGAAAAAATGCACAAGCCATTACAGTCTTAATATGCCAACTGCCAAAGTGGCTACTCAGAGTTACTATGTTACACACCACTGCCTGACTCTACCGCCATACAGCAGGTGGGTGGTTGCTCTTGTCAAGCCCTGTTTATATTTCATGGACAGATATGAGAGAAGTATTGATCACTGTTTGGAAAGAAAGCCAATAAGTTTATTTGGCAATATTTTGAACAGTGGTTCAGAACAACACTTCTGAGTGGTCTTTTATTTTTAAGTACATAATGTCTTTAGGACATAATGTCTTTGGATGAGGGCTTGCTCTGCAATCAGGACTATGTTGGGCCAGCTATTCCACCACTGCTGGAGGAATGGCCAAAGACATGAGAGGAGCAAAAGTCGAACTTCCTCCTTGACATCTTCATCCCTTTTTATTCCATTTAATAGTCTATGTCTCTTGTTACATTATCTATGGCATTTTTGTAGCCTTCCTGATATTGTCTTCAATTAAAAAAAGCAAAGCACACTGAAACTAACCAGGTTCAACTTGCAGTACAGGCTTTTCGCACCGTGACCCTATCAGTACATGCTGTCTTTATGAAAACCTATGTGAACAAGGAAAATTTCAGTCATCACAAATGCTGACAGTGACTAACACTTTCCTAGCTATAAATATTACTCTGTAGGTTGTCTGGGAAATCTTTATTTTCTGTGGCAACGCTTATGTACAATGTTTTATGCCCTGCATGTAAAAGTAAGGTTAAACTCAAAGGCTAAACTAAAAAAATCAGGTTTGTAAGGTACTTAAAAGGCTTTAAGTACACAAACTGATGCAATCATGCATATTATGATTTTATTTTATGACTGGGTTCACAATGTATGATGGAAAACTCTGTATTATCCCACAGAGCCAACGCTTCTGCTATGTCTTTACTCAACAAACATTACCACAGAAAATAAATACAATTCCACAGACTGGCCAAGTATTTGGCATTTAACAGCGATCTTAACCTGGCAACTTCCATGTGCCAAATATGACTTCAACATTTTACAGGCTTGTGTTCCTGCTGCAGACCGCCATGATGGTAGATTAAACTATTAACACTTCATCACCAGAGATGCAGCTGACATCAGTGACATGAAAGCTGACACTGTCAGAAGACCTCAAAACTAAAGCAGATACTGGGCGGTATCTAATGACTGGCTCTCACTAAAGGATTTTTCACACCTTAACAGATGTGGAAAATGTGAGAAACCCCACATTTAAAGACATGTAATGATAAATGTAACAAATTTGTTCTTGTATTGTGTGGAGAGCCACAATTTGGTCAAATCAGCATACCACATACCAACAGCTTACACTCTCAGACAACGGGAGGCCCAACCAAACTAGAAATTTTACAATCAAGCGTGACTTTAAAGTCAACAATTATGGCAACAGGCTGGAATAGTTATCTGTTAGTTTTTGCACTTCTTTTTACATAATATGCATGAAGAAAAAATGTAACAACAGGGTCGGAAATTAGCACCAGCCACCAGCCAAATGCTGATAAAATATGCAAGTGGCTGCTTAATTTGCTTTACTAACCAGTCATAAAAACAATGGTAATCAAATGAGTGGCTGGTCGATTTTGGAGTTCACCAGCCGCAGTGGCAGGTGGACAAAAAAATTGATTTCCAACACGGTAACAACATGGCATAAGTCATTGAGATGACATGAATGCGGACATTTTATTGCAGAAGCTGGTAAGTAAATTCTGAGTAGTTGTAATTCCGCTAAAACAAAAATAAGACCAATACTGTAGTGGACACATGCAGCGTTTTTTTGCAGCCTTAAATCCATGTTGTCGATGTAGATGTGCAGAAGGCACATTAAAAGCGAGAGCAACTCAGGACACTAAATCAGATAAACACAATTCAAGTTTTAAACCGCACTGCATGTCATGTGATTAGGAACAACCGAACACAGCCAGCAGATATCTTCTCTTTCTTCTGTAAATATCAGTCAACTGTAAACATGGAGAAGTTGATCACTTTGGTGTAGGGTTTCCTATAGCTTAACAGTCTGACCCAAGGACAATATATGAACACAAACTTGAAGAACAATCGTTGGAAGATCAGCTCCAAACTCGCTCAGCAACGTCAGGTGAAACCTTCATACCTTGAATGTTGGCACCAGAGTATCACCAAGCACAGAAACTCACGTTTTCCAGGCGTCAAAAGGCACAGCATGTGTCTTAAGCCATAAGGAAAATAATTCCAGATCTTTCAGAGTAAAGGCCTGTTTTTCAATCAGAAAACTATCTGCCTCTAAAACTGAGTTGAATTAAAGAAAAAGTTGTCACCAGATCCCTGTCTGTGGCTCTCAATCTCAAGGTCCTTTTTTGACTGAAGATGTAATTCTTTCTCATAACATGTCACAACTATGTTTGATTTTTTAAATCGACTTAAAAAACAAATTCAAACAGCTGGGCATTGTAGTTTTCTGCAAATGTTATTCCAACAGGAGTAAGTAATGCATTTGTTAGGGATTATTTTCAGCTGCAGAATAATACACATGTAATGTCTGAGTGAGTATTTATTGCAGCAGAACAACATCTCTCTGAATGATTTTAATTTAATGCAGCGGTTGTATTTGATAGCAGTGGAGGAACATGTCAGTCACCCTGTGCAACAGCTTGGTTTATGTACAGTACTTTAACAGTTCTTTGCACAACAATTGAGCTCAATGGCACAGAAGAATAAGGTTGGTTTTGGCTTTTAATGGGATTTGATGGCGTGAGAAAAAAAAAAATAGAATATTCCTAAACTTATCTCCTAAGACTTCCATTCATTGTCTTTAAGAAGTTTTCATACCTTGACACAAGAAAGTAGAATTTAATGAATTTTATGATAGATGGTGACATTAAAAATGGAAAAACTGCAATCCAATGTGATCTATAGTTCTATCTTGTGCAGATTTCTGATCTCATGAAACTTGGGATTTTACGTAAAAACAAAGACACCAAAGAGTACAGATGTCACACTGAGTAAATTTGTGCTGCCCGTCATAGCTTTGATTATCTCTTTAGCAGTAATTGCTGTTCTCCAGCAATGGTTAGGTGGTCTTCAGAGGGGAGTCGCCCAAACACAGCCTGAGTACTTCCACATGCTTCATCTTGGCTAATGGTTTGGCATCACAGACTTTAATGAGAACCCAAGCCCCGGCATGTCCTGGGTACTTTCTATGGTGCCACATCAATAACAGGGCACGGGGCTTGTCATTAAATTGATCTAATCGAATTTGGAGAGATTACAATAAGCAGACAAGGCCTGTGATTTCTACAACACATGGTCTCTGTGCATCAGAGTAAAGTAGAAGTTGTGCAGCGAGTCATGCCTGGTGACTGGGCCATTATCCACCCTGACACTGCAGATTATTGTGGAGCTCGTACCTTTCCAAGGAGCTCATTGCTGTGGAATGCCTCTGCATTTCATCCATAAAGCTTCTTTTGCTTCAGTCCAGCTGGAAGGTAAAACTGCACAGAGTATACTGCAAATGGGTTGTCTAACCACAGCGAAACCACTTGAATGGTTCCCAAAGTATACAATGTCACTCATGTGGCACTCTGGCTTCAGCAATCCGAGCTGAGTTTGAGGCTTTTTGAACAGCAATGGAGCTTAATTAGAATAGAGGACATTTTGATTTCTTTTGGGGAGAAGTGGCCACATAGAATGGACTAATTACAAAGTAATAATATTCTTCTTGGGCTTTTGGTCCGAGGCCCAATCCCATTTCTTGTTTAACACATACCTCTTATTTTCAAATGCCATCTTGCCCCTCAGAACAAAATCAAAAAAGCCAGTGGTCAAAATCTTCCCCCTTGAAATGGGGCAACCCTTCAAGACCCTGTTAGGTTCTTGGTTGTTGCCGATGGCATGTATAGACAACCCTTTGTAGTTATAAGGATGCTTGTAATTTGTTTGCAACTGAAGTTTCACTCTATCAATAAACAAAACAAGTCATCAAATAACAAAAGGAGACTTCTTCATTATTAGAGCTCATTGCCTGGTAAGTTTTGGAGTTTGCCTCTGAAAAATCTCTGTTTGGAGGGTCATGTAGCCAATCGGGGCACTGCCTTTCTATGTGAACATACAAAATGGAGGGCTAAGGGCTAAATTGTTGAGGTAAGGGGTGTATCGGGATTGATCCCAATGTCTTACATAAAAGACTACTTCAGAGGGATATTGGAGACGTATAACAAAAGCTGAAAATTCTAAAGAAACAGCTATAGTATTTTACAACAGAGTACATTTTAGGGAGTCCAGGCCCTATCCAGGCAAGAGGAAAGCCAATACTTCAAATGAAGGAGTTTAGGCTTAAAATATCGTAGGATTTAGGCATCAAACAATTTGACAATAATGGATTTTTTTTTTTTTTGCAAAGAGTTGCATAGTTACACATCCAATATACTGTATGAGGACATTAATATGGAGTCTGTGTCTGGCAACCTGATAAATATCCAATATTCACTCTCTTTTCAGCTCTGTTCTGGTCTCCCTCCAACTTTGTTGTTGTATTGTTTGTTTAGTATTTTGAGAGAAGACTGGACACGGGAAAAACTGTTAGCCTGGTTCTTTCTAAAGAAAAATCTGACAGTACCTTAAAATTATTTTTTACACATAAAGTCGTATCTGTTAAATCCATGGAAAAGCCTTTGCGCAGAGCCAGGCTATATGTTTCCACACTGTGCTAAGCTCAGCTAATCACTTGCTGGCTTTAAATTTATATTCAACACAGACATGAGAGTGGTATCAATTTTCTCCTCTAAGTCTTAGCAGGAAAGTGACTAAGTGTATTTCCTCAGATGTGAAAGTAATTCTTTAAACTCCGGTCAGGCGTTATATCAGATCTTGATGATATAGAAAAAGATAAAGAGTGCTAAAATGCACAGTTCTCTATTCTAGATCATTATAATCTTCAAATATGGTCCAGCCAATGTCCATCTACAGGCAGAGGTAAAAATAGCTTCAGGAATAGATCTGAATTTTGTACCGGCTGGGACTATAGGTTGGCCTACTGCCCATGTACGTACAGATTTATACTTCAAAAGGAAAAAAAAATCTAATTATTCTTTCTTTTTTTAATGAGAGTGCAGGAGTTAGTTGAAGTGGTTCCAGCAAATGGTAAGAATAGAAAATATGACCCCCAGGTCAACCCGTTCTGTTCCCATCCAACTGTGAAAAGACCACTGAGCACACACACCACATGCTGGAATGATTACAACTCCCAGATGGCCTTGGAGCTTTTTAGGATTCCCCAGGAGCTGAAACAACACACCAGGCTGCTTTTCTCTGCCTGTTAGCACTCACAATGTAACTCTCACCTGGATAAGAGTCTGGAAAAAATAATAGAACAGCAGTTTCCATGTCCCTCAGTCCTCACAATGTCAGCTTGTCATTTATTATGATTTTAATAGGAAATAGTTTTCAATTAAAATGTATGAGAACTTGCATTTTGGTGAGTTTCAGCTAAAGTCGATAGCACTTTATAGTAGAGGAGTAATTCATGACATTTTATTAGCGTGTCATGCATACAACTATACTTAGCTGGCATTGGCTTACTAGACACTATAAATTCATATAAACCAGAACCATAGCCCTGTGTATACAATTTCAAATGATAAAAACAAGAGAAATAATTTTCACATACAAATATTGAGATCTTTGTTGTCTACAACAAAAATCAAAAATTACTCATGAAAAAATGTACTATAGTACCAGGGAAATCCTAGCATATGTAAATTAAGACAATATTATCAATCTTAAATATATCAAAATTAAACAACCATCCCTTGCTCCTTTTCAATAACAGAGTGTGTAGTATGGTAGTGCCCCAGGGCAAACCCTGAAGCTGACGTTGCCTAGGTTCACTCGAAAAGCCTATGGGATTTTTCCATCTGATTTTGGATCAATGCAGAAAATAAACTCTGTGGTACACAATTTGTTCAGCAAGATAATCTTGACAAATTAACACCACTTCAGGATTTTTGAAGCTTAAAAACAATCGCTGGCAGTAAAAAGCTATTGTTAGGCTAAAAACAACTATACCACGGTTGCATTGCCAACACTACGAGTAAAGCTGTGTTTGACGTGATTCAGCGCGATGACGTTCTATATTGTCATTTATATGTTAGCTACCACCTTTTTTAAGACACATAAAAGCTTTAAAGTTTACAAGTGGGGCATTTACTGATGTATTTTATGAAATAGAAGTCTCTTAAGCATGCGTTAACCAAAGACATTATTTAAGGCTTCTGACCAAAAGCCCATTCAAAAAACCCATCGACTTTGAGATGAGGGAACCAGAGGTGCAGAAATGCTAATTATTTTTCCAGGTTTTAGGACTAATTCCTGGGGTTTTCTATTGCATCTTATATTTTGTGTGTAGTTTTGTAAAGAAAGTGCACAAAGAAGCTATTGAAAGACAAATTTGATAATTACTTTTCATCATCTCTATACCTGAATATTATATTTTTTGTTGAGCCATTTCACAGGATATTATCATAATTTGTACAAAATTGCTTCTCTCTCTGAATAATTTCAGTTTTCAGCTCTCAACTGCACAACTAAAGGTCTTTGACTTCTAGATAAATGAGATATAACACAATTCAGAGCCAGACTCTTGTTTGAAATGCTTGTCCTAAATTTTGGCTTTGACAAATATTTCACACAATTTATCCGAATTCATTAAAAGCTTACGTTTTAACTGTTTTTCTTCTGAATGATTATAACGGTAATGGTTATTCTTGAAGCACTATTCCTGAAAACAGTAGTGTTTAATGACACTTCTGGCAAAAGTGTAAACACTGGTCTCTATGTACATTGCTATACTTTTTTGCCAATTGCCTTTCCACGCTGACAAATGTGCTGCCTAGCTCAAGACAACATTAAATTGGATATGGATGAAATCTTCTGGCCAGAGCCACAAAGAAGGCCAAATTTAGCCTGACTGTTTTTTTCAGTTGAAATATTTCTCTTTTTTTTTCTTCTATTATGCCTTGGTTGTTTGAGGTGTGTTAGGTCATTTTGGAAGAAAATAAAAACTTTTCCACTTGTACTTGTGTTGATAATGTTTAACTGCATGTATTCACATATATACTTTATACATCTTGATACATGTGTCTGTTGGCGTCTACTATCTATATGTAAACTTAATTGCAAACTGCCGTGCCCTGCACACAGAAGAAGCACATGCTAGAAGTTGTTGGGTTGTTTTGACATTATTGTATCAATATGAAGATGGTGCATTGTTTTCTATTAAAATTATAGTTTGTGTGCACTGTATTGATGCAAAAACACCAATTTGAGTTTGAAGAGATTTGCAAGATTTGTTTGCTTTAGTAAAGTTGCTGACATTTTGCTGGTTTAATGTAAAGTTTTTCTTAGTGTGTGGAGTCTTGTCAATCATAGTCTATTATTTCCAAGATAAGCCATCTGCAATCAGAAAAAACCCCAACCTGTAATAAAGTTAGATTACTACAAATTATTCCTATGGATATATAGCATTACAACCTCCTCAGTGTAATAAAGCTCTTTTGTCTATTGAGAACTATTATTTATTTCATTTAAAACTTTGTTTAGTCACTGTGTCATTTTAGCCATTATTTACAGATGCTCCACTTTCAGATACTTCACATTTTCATCGGAAAGATTTCATTCGAGAAGATATTGAAATACAAAAATTGTTTTGATACCCATTTCATCCTGTATTGTGATATTTATTGTGATGTCAGTTAGGCATTTGGCGTGTCCTATAGGAGAACATATAAAAGATGTGTGTGCAGTCATTGTTCATGAGGTAAAGTCAGAGGTAATGTGGAACAAGCTTGGACAGGAGCACAATTGTACCACCAGGAGGCACTGTTGTTCATCCCACAAATATATCACCGTCAGACTGGGAAGAGGGGATTGAGGCGAAAGAGGTGTGAGACGGAGAGGGACACAGAGTTACAGACAGTCAGAGAGAAAAATGCTGAGGAAAGCTTCCTCACTGTCCTGTTATGTGCCTGCCAGGCATCAGATGTACCAGCACATTATGTGCCATCTTGGTATTTTCCGACTCGACCTACTGTGTCAAGCACACACCCATCCAACAAGGACTTAGATACTCATTAATCAAAAATTCCTGGTGGTATCCCTAATCAGTGTCTACCACTATTGCATAGTAACTACGTGCCAGATGACTGTTGGAAAGAGTTTATCCAAAGCAAAAGGCTGCTGTTAGTTAACGAGAAGGAGCAGCCAGAGTTAGATAACTGTTCAGTCAAGAGCGTGGACGCCATGTGGCCTCCAGACCACCTGTTTGGAGCGTCAAGGACCTGGCAGATCACAGATCTGTCCGTACTTCAATTCATCTCCCACTGAGCTCACCAGTTGCACTCTCTCTGTTTCAAAGACCAAGAGCAGCATAGAATCCAAACAATGGTCAAGAAAGCAAATAAATAAATGCATCTGCCACAAAACAAATACTTTCTGAGTTTGAAATGGGAAGTTAGATTAGGAAACAATAGGCAGTAGTGTCACTCAACACATCTGTCCCAAGGTAAGAAACATCAGTGTCAGTGGTCCATGACCTCCACACCTCCTGCAGGACAGCACACAGTTAAACAGCAACACATGCTTTTCTGATTTGTTGTGCTGCAGCGGCAACTTTCCTTTTTTCATTTCATTCTAAGACATTTTGGTTTTTCAGATAAGTGTAAAACTGCTTCACACACGTCTTCAATCCAGCATCACAGATCGATACGATCAGCACAGTTTGGGCACTCAATATTCATATCATCCATTCAGTATCTGACCAAGTGTTCCCCCCTTTCTGAGTTATGACATCAAGTAATGTCCAGAAATATTTCTGCAAAGCATTATGATGTCACAGTGAAGATAACCTTTTTGATATAAAACCGCATCACTTTATTATTTCATCCTATTAGACATTTGCGTAAAAATATTGGCACAATTAGCAATTCTTGAGCTCAGGCCAGAAACATGTTTTGTGAGGTCAAAGTGACCTTGACCACCCGCCTCCAAATGCTGACCACTTCATTGCTGAGTCCATGAGAAGGTTTGTGCCCAATTAGAAGACGTTTCCTCAAGGTGTTCTTCAGATATTGCATTCAAGAGAATGGGACAGATGCAAGGTCACAGCCACCTTGACAAGTGACAAACAAAATCTAATCAGTTTATTGTTGAGTCCAAGTGAACGTTTGTGCTCAATTTATGGAAATTTTCTCAATGTGCTCTACGATATTGAAGTCATGAGAATGAGATGGATGCATGGTCAAACATACATGGAACTTTGACCACTAAATCTAATCAGTACATGGCTTTGTCCAAGTGAACATTTATTCCAAATTTTTAAAAAATCCCTCAAGGTGTTCTTGATATATTGTGTTCACAAAAATGAGACTGTCCTAAGTGGATGTTTTTGTGAAAATTTGAATAAATTCCCTCAGGGTGTTTTTGAAATATTGCATTTACAGGAATGGCACATATCTACAACAACCAGAAAACATAACGCCTCTAGCTGTCACCATCGTCTGTCAACTTTTAGGCAGTTTGCATTTTACAAAACCTTCATCTTTACTTTTGCTGGAGGTGTAGAATGGAATTTAAAGTCCACTTTTTTCAGGTGGCCACATGTAACAGAACCTGACAGTGGCTGAAAAGTTCTGTCATGACTGTACCTACAAGGAAAAAGATGATTACAGTAAATCTGATTTATGTGGCAGGAAACATGTGCTCCAAAGACGTTACCCCATTTTTCATGAACAAAAGGTACATAAATGCCACGACAGTCTTCAAAGGCACACATGCAGTATAACAGGAAACTAAGCTAGAAACCTGCAAAAAATTTCAGCAAAGCTGGATTGAACCATGGAGGACTCTTCATGGCCTACCTGTGGATTTATAACACACAGGATTTGAGATTCTGGAAGATAACTTTAATGGACAGCAGCCCTCTGTCCTGTGCAAGAAATGAGCAGCATCAAACCTCACAAGACATTGTTACATTGTTCCAGTCTGGTCAAATATGACTGCACTGTGCAAAATTGAGTGAAATAAAACATGAATGGGCGTGACTATTTCAGAGCAATGAAAACCAGAGTCTCTGCTGGTCTGAGGCTAGTTTAACTCAGCAGATCCAGGAAAGGTGGGTAAACTATGACCTCTGCTGATCACAGAGAAAATTACAGTGTGAAAAAGAACTAGGTATAGTTTCTACAAAACAAGGTACAGACTCATATAAAAGTAATTTTCTTTCAAAAATCTGCTGTGTTCAAGACATCTCTGTGTTGCAGCCTTTGGGCAGTGTTAGCTCTCACCCAATAACAGTGCTCAGGTGCGTTTGGGACTTTATGAAAAGGTAGCGACCAGGTGCCAGAACATTAGAAGCAATCATCCAAGAAAACCTTGGCAAAACATTGCTCCAATACAATATTAATCCTTATAAGATACATCTGGGGAAGAGGGTGTTTTCCATTTTGAGGCTGTAGTATGATTTTTATTTGGGACACATCTGATGTTGAAAGACAAGATATAAATCACACCATGTGTTAAAATAAAACCACAGGCATAATGTCACTAACTGCCTGAACCACCATTTGACAGCCGTCATTACCGCTGTCAGTTGTTTGGAAGTTTTCCAAATTTGATCTGATTGACACTTCATGTATCTCTTTTATTATTCTCACCTTGCCTCTTCAGTGCATATCTTTTGCCCAAATACTACAATAGATATCAGATCTCAGCAATGATTTAATGTGAACATCAACACACAAGAGCCAGCACACATGCATTTTTAAAGATTCACATGGCCTGACCTGATACAGCAAACATATACTTCCAGTGTTAATGCTTGACTTGGTAAAGTGTTACAGTAATGAGAGTACTTTTTTCAGTAGCCATGTACTACAATAGGTCGTTCATTATCTATTGCACTCGGTAACTAGCCGTTGAACTAAAATAGCTTGCTGATCTTTCACAGTGTGAGCCAACTGAATGACGGACCAGCACATATGTTTTGTTCCTTTCCAAAGAACAAAATGTCACGAGTTTGCATAGAGATCAAGCTTCAGTCCGGCAAAACTCAATTAGATCAAGTTACATTAGCTTGATGGGGAGGCAGTTAGCCTCTACTATGGATGTATTTATAGAAACTTGACATTGCAGGGACAACACCACTTAAGTTTCTTGTATCATCAATAAGTAAAAGGTCCTCATTCACTATTAACTATTAAGCATCGATACCACCCCTGCAATGAACTATTCTTCAAGTTGGCAAAAGTACTGAAGTCAGAAAGGAAAACAACTTTTGTAAAATAAAACTGCAAATTGTAACTAAGGCTGCAGACACATCAGATTCTTTCTCAAATCAGATCATTAAGACACTGTTATTTGCAAGTCATCAGAATTTGTGCGTTCAGACTTCACCAACCTATCGACATGGTTCGGTGCGGTAACAACATAGGCATCTGTAACTATGTAACTACGCTGGTAATGCAGCTTCTCCTGTCTGCTCAGAGGGAGGGAGCCAAAAAAAACACTTGGTTAGGGTAAAGAAAAAAAATGTGGTTGAAGTGACTAATGACTAATATGACGAGTGAACAACAATTCACGCGACTAATGACTGACGGGACAAATGTGTATGTGTAATAAGTAATAATAGCCAGATAGGTTTATAGGTTTACAGTGGTGTTGCTAAAAGCTTCTGCATCTACTACAGACGCCAATGGATGTCCCTGGCATTACTACAATGGTGCTGGAGACAGTGAGCAAGCTGTGTATTTTGATGCTCTGGGAATGAGACCAAGCTTTATTTACCATTTTACAATAATGTACAGTGTGTATGAGGGAAAATGGATTTTGGGCTTGTTTGCATCAAATAATAAGTACAAGAGGATTTATGGATATGCTGCTACCTCTATAGTTATATTTATATGTTGTGTCTTCTTAGCTGTCTTGCTGACAGTAACCATTGGAAAGCCTATATTCAACAATCACCTGATTTTGTTGACAGTCTGAATATTTGTGAACCCTGCAGCTTTACTGCGAAGATAAACTGCTGGAGTTCTGCTGCTTACAATCACTGATGTTCAACCAGGCTGGCTTCTTGATAAGCCGCATGTCTAGTTTTCTATTTCTACACAGAATGTGACGTGCAGTTGCAGTGTTTGGAGTTTCCCGAAGGCACCTTTGGTAGAACTAAAGCTGATAATAAAAGAACTGCAAATAAAAAAAGAAAAAAAAACAATGTAACTTGCTACTTTTTCTGTTGATTATTTAGAAAAGTAATGCTACTTTGATGTCTACTTTTTCATTCTATTATGAAATGTATCATAATGGGTGCTTTATTTGTCATATTCCTTATTTTCATTCTGCTATTTTATTCATTTATTTACACACACGCAGACGCACGCACTTGAAGACATGTCATTTCATACCATTTATTATTTATCTATTTCATAAATAATAACAGAGATGTCAGAATTACGGGGATGCTGCAGTAGAGCGCCCTAAGCAGTTAGGGTTCGGTGCTTTGCTAAAGGCAGTGCCCAGTGGGTGAACTGGCACCTCTCCAGCTACCAGTCCACACTCCGCACTTAGTGCATGCTGGACTTTACCCAGCTACACTTTTCCACACACACTCAACGTAAGGTGTCAAAAAAGTGCAATCTTTGATGCCTGTTTTAAAAAAACAATCTTTGTTCACCATCCACACAGAGCAGCACAGCTATAACAATTCCACACTAACAGAGACGTCCACCCTTATGTGTCTTCTTTTTTCTGAAACAGTACGAAAGACTGAAGGAGCTCCAAGTTGGGGAGCACAAAGAAAAAGATTTCAATTCCCTGGGCAGCAGAGGTAAGATGATTCCACAGGTTGGGGTCAACATGTCATCCATTCAGAGAAAAGTAAGTGTCAAATATTTGAAGCTTATTCGAACATAAAATGCTCAGATCGCAGACAGGAAAACCCAGACAGCAAGATTTCTCTACAGACATTACTCTCTTCCCACCTTCAAAAGCAGTCCACTGTATTCAGTATTTTATTTCCATAGTTTTTTTTAATGTGAACAGTTTCGTATAGCAGGTGCAAATTTCCCAGACTCCCTCTCTGACAAGCCGCGTCTGTCCCGTCTGTAATGTAAAATGGAGACACTTGTCATTGCTGAAACTCTGCACTCTATTAGCAACTTGCCAAAAACAATCTGTCACTTCCTCGCTGCAGTCACAACAACAGATACAAGGAGAATAATTCTCTGCTACCTGCCTGCCACAAACAACAAAACTCTGAAAATGAAATTTTAATATTTGGCATAATAGCATGTCACAGCTCTCCAGTTATGAGATGCCTCTAAATTGTTTTGGGGAAAAAGAAAAGCACTGGCTTTTGTTGAGTTTGATTAAAACCATTTGTGAAGTGCTTTCATGATGTGGCAGTTATGTACAGCATTTTTTTTTTTTTTTTGTGAATCTAAACTTTCTTTCTGATTTTCATGACAAGTTGAGACAACACAGAACTCCTGTTTAATTTTGGAAACTGAAAAACATGTTCCTCAGAGGAAACAAAGCTGTAACTTACTTCTATTACACTGATAAACACTATACATTGTAAAGACAATAAAGCCCTAAAATGAGCATTTTTAGTTAACTTTTAGCACAGCTGTGTGGGATTTATCCTGACTTCATATGAGTACAGGAAAAGTCCACAATCTGCTAGGATAATTTAAGCAATGGAAAATGCAATGGGAAATATGTTTAGTTTAGGACAATTTTTTCATCTGTGACACACTTGTGAGTTCTCAGCATGTTCTCATCCCAAATCATCACACGTTGCTGCTTTGCAGTGGACTTCTGCATCCACATATTACGCTTTAGTTCTGCATCTGCGTCTGCTATTTACGTTCCAGGATGGCACTACTGTGAAGCACACGAAACGACAGCACATGGCAACCAACACCGGGCAGTCAACGTGAATGGTTGGGATTACAGAAAAGACGGACATGATAATGTGTAGAAAACAAATCAATCCAACGTCATCGCATCTCACAGAAACTCAACTCATGCCATTGAAAACCCTGTGCCAACTAGCGTTTTGAGGGTGTCATTGCAGAGCGGCACAGACATACCACACACCGGCACAGTGTATAAATTGCTCACGACAGCATAGACAACTTGCGTATATGACGTAGGGAAATAAAATAGTAGAATTCTTATTTAGGTACCGTTCCTCTTTAGGATGAAGGCAAAGATAACCCAAAAACTGGCTCTGTGCCTTTGTCTGGGGTTCTTGTACACTCCATTATTAATTATTTATTTTTGATTGTAGTTTGAAATTGAGGAAAATTTTCAGAATCAAAAAGTGTGTAGAAGATAACTGAGAGGAAGCAACAGGAGAAAGGGAAAAGCCATTTTAAGAACTGTAAGAATTCCTGGCCTAATAAGACATTAAGCGGCACATCTGCATCATTGACTTGATATTCTCCACGTTCTCTGATTATACTCTCTGGGTGGCCACAGCAGGATGGTATTCAGATGTAAGATATGGTATTCTCTACTCTGTTCTATTTGCATCAAACACAATGATGTGGAAAACAATGTGCCATGTCTAAAGAAGCTCAAAGATTGACCAGATTGTTCCGCAGCTGCAGAGGTAATCCACAGACTGTGACTCTGGTAACCATCTATGAAAACAGAACAGTGAATCAAGTCTAACTGAGACAAACTCAGTCTCTATAATATGGGCAAATTTGTGTACTTTTATGTGGAACTGCTATAGTCTGTGCATAGTAGGTACAAACCTGGCCCAGCATGACTAGTTGTCATCTCATTCTCGGTCCACACATTGAAATTATGTCTTAAATCAACAGCAAGAGCAGCAGAAATAACAGCAGATTTTTGTAGATAATGTGTATTTTTCTAGAATCAGAAAGTTGAATAACGTGAAGGAAAATCACTGCACTGGTGTTGTGTAGCATCACAGATGAGTGTGTGGTGGTGGTGATACTGGACAGTACATGCAATATTCACTTGTTCTCTGTGATATCTGCATTTTGCTATTTTTTCATGTATACACCTACGCTGCCCTTGGCATACACACACGCTTTCACACAGGCTCCTGGAGCAGTTTGTGGTTCAGTGCCATGCTCAAGGGCACTTGTGCAACATAGGTGGGTTGCTGTTTGGAACCTACAGTAACACTGCATCTGGTGTGTATGTGAGAACTAGACATTAAATCAAGAGCTACAATTATTCCACAGATGGTAAAATGGTATAATAGTTTTGGAGCGACCTTGCAGTGCCGAAATTGATACATTTCTCACATATTTCACATGAACGAGTTTGAAAAGTTTCAGTGCCAGTGCTTTATTCCTTTTGGCCCTTTATTTTCAAATGTGAGGACTAAGAAGTTTATAAAAACACTCGTTATAGTTTCATCATTATAATACTGTAAAATGGGTTCAATGTCAATTTTGTAATTTGTTGAAGCTCTTCAGTAACTGAGGGCAAATGCTTGCAGCTGCTTTATCTATTGGACTGAATCACAAAGCGGATTTCAGTCTTTCAGTGCCTCCAGACAGTTTAAAAAAGGAAGAAATAAAGAAAATTATACATTAAAAAAAACCTCAAAACGCATTAAAATCAGAAGAATTTCTTAAAATAATTTTAAAGGTATAATTATGGCATTCATAGTTCTATAGATATTTTTTAAATGATTTTTAAATCCACTAATTTATTACAATTGGTGTTACATTTCTTGCCAATTTGCTCATTGCCTGCCTTTTTTAACTATGTTTTTGAAAGACAAGACAATTTTCTCAGGGTTCCAAGGTTACAAATACATGTGAAAGATGTCTGAATGCAGCACAAGAAAAATGATAAAGATCCAGGTTTCAAAGGGTTAAGGTGGACTTTTAAGGTGGACCAACAATTCTCATAATGGTGATAATGTCAGCTGCTCCTCAACACATAACAGAGAAATGTCTGACTGCTGAGTCTCTCTTGAATTACTGAGACGATTAATGACCCCAATTTTTTTTTTTTTTTGCTTATTATTACTGTGGCTGTCATTTGATGTCAAATTGAAGTTGGGTTCGGTCTTATTTATTCTTTGTAATGTGAATTTTTAAATTGTGTTTTATATTTATTCATATTTATATATTTAAGTATACTTTCAACTGTGAAGAGTTAACTTATTGTTCAATCTCAAAACCAAATTTCCCTTTGCAATAAAAAATACCTTCTTTAAAACTGTTGATCATTGGTTTGTGCTTTTTTGTTTTAAGTATTGATTCAGGTAGCATTTAGGAATCAGTAGTGTTTTAAAAGTATAATTTTAGCACCGGAATTGGACAACATTAAGTTAGTGACTCCGGGAGCAATATAAGCATATTTTGACGCCCTGTTAGTGAAATTAGGCTGGATGGACACCTGATATAATGATATTCTCAGAAAGTGTATGTCATACTTGTTATATAAAAAAATGTGTATCATGACTTTGTATTTTTATTTATGACTAAGAGTGCAAATTTTGTAGGATTAAGTACTTTAATTGTCTCTATGATTATTTTTTTATGTATGGATGCTTCTAACTTATGGCTTATCTACCTATTTATTACTTTTATCTACTTATTTTCCTCTGCTAGTTATTATTGACTTGCACTGCCGTGCACTGTGTCTGTCTTTTAGGGGAAATGTTATTTCATTTTCCTTTTTGTATGGATGTGCATATTGAAAATTAAGAAATTAGGTAAATCTGAATCTGAATCTGTGTAGCCACTGCTGCAGCGCAAAATGCTAACTGTGCTCATAAGTGGGCCAAACTAAAATAACAAATTTCCTCTTTTAAGGACGCATGCATGCACCTGTTCCTTTCACCCCAAACAGCACTGCGTCGTCCCACGTCTCCCTCCTTGGCCCCCTTCAACTCTCCCCTCAGGAGGTGAAAGCTAAACCTTGAAAACATCTGATGTAGGATTTTTGTCTTGATGTATGATGGAAACATGTTTTAACTATCAAACATGACTCGAAAACAACGAGTTTCATTTACTTTACATGTGTTTTCTAGTATATTTGTTGACGACAGCTAACATAGACACATCAAAAACAAACAGCCTCATCTTTGATTTCTACATGTCCCCAGCACTGCAAAGAAATCAAACCAAACTGATGCAACCTTGACTGAAAATCTAGTTAGTGGTCCTGCAAAACAAAATAAGAGTCAAAGTGGTTGCTTAGCAACAGATACATCACTCTGGCCTTCCTCCAGCAGCAGATGCTTTTGGAGGATGTTTTTCAACCCATGGCAGAAAATCACAAGTTGACATGACTCAGGTTAGCACCCTTTAGTCAACAAAAATATGACACTTTATGGACTCCTGTGGGAATTTTGCCTTATGATTTGGAAGGTCAGAGGTCAACAGCATTTTATTGCAAAAGTGGAACAGGTGAAAATGCGTCTACCACAGACATTTAAACAGCAGGGACGATTTCATAATCAGAGCAAGATGTTTCGTGAACTATCATTTACTCTTATCTGATTGCAAAAATCAATGTTTGTCTAGAGCCACGCATGAATTCCACCAGTCTTATTTTCCTCCATCTCCTGCGGTTTCATCTTTTATTCAAATAGATAATCAGCCACCAGCAGCTCGGCCTGTACCTCTGCTGTCCATGTGATGGTGCCATTGCTTTACTTTAGAGCCAAACTTGCAGCGGAAGCCTCTCGCACACAGGTGGACCTTTTTGCAGCACATATGAAAAAATAACTCTAACATCAGTATGATAATGATGGGAGTTTACAAATACAGGCTTCAATATGGACCCGCACACTGTGGCATGAGCACTTAGGCTAGTTGATCCTTTGATGTCCCAGAAATAGGCTTGGAAGCAGGTATCATTAGGGTTTTTAGAGAGGGAGCAGAAGAGTACCTCCTCCATCAAAGCATGTGCGCTCCCCTTTGTAATGGGAACACTGGATGAGAGCTACGATGGAGCAGTCTAGCTGTGAGTTCTCATTTTGAAAGGCAAATACAAAACGTGCCACAGTGCGCACAATGTTTGGTATCTATTCCATAAAGCAATATATAAAAAGGTTGTGCTCTATCATAATAAACCTTTATGCACACAAGCACTGTTGAAAAATGGTACAAATGCTCTCACATTTTGCAAGATTCTCTTCAAGAAATCATTGATCCTTTTCAAATGCATGCTGCACATTTGTGGATTTCTTGCTGTTTTTTTTTCCCATGGCTCTAGAGAGCCACAGGTTTTTCATTTACTTACCAATATTCAAATGTTACATAATATTTCACACTGACCATTAAGTCTGAGTTTGTTTTTCTTGAAGCTGTAGTTGGTAAGTTTTATAAAAGAAGACTGCTTAAATTGTCACTATATCCAGACAGTAGCACATGGCGGCTGGCTCACAAACTTTCTCATTTTACAGCTAAACAGTGCACTAAAATACGTTTCCGAAAACATTTGAGGCGAAAAGAAATTGGCAGTGCTGCAGTGGAGATTCTAGCACATTTGGTTTTTGTTTTTATTTATTTATTTGGGGATTTTTTTTTAGCTCTTTGTGCCTACTGTAAAGTTCACATAAAAAAACAATCCAAGGCTGACCTAAAGTAGACCGACTGCTGTTCTTGTTCCACTTTTTAGAATATGTGCATGCATGGTCTTATTTGAAGGATAAAACTCTGATTCTGAGGCAAGAATCTTTTTTTTGCCTGTAATTTTCTTTAACAAAAGATGCTGCAAATTACAACTGAGAGGTAGCTGGGAAAAACAATTGGGCCATAGCATGAAGCCTCACATGGTCCAAAATCAGAGTAGATAATATCACAGAAAATAAACCTTATTTTCACATTTTCTGGAGTTATTTCAAGGTGCCTGAAAAAATAGACCTACTGAACCTACTGAATGCATGAATTTAAGGGACACAAATTAACACAGATATAAATGTCTATTTATTTAAGAGCTGACTGTGTATAAGAAGACTTCTAGAAAATACTTTTTTTGTTTCCTTAAAACAACCTAGGAGCCTTTTTTTTTCATTTTTCTTTTTTTTTTTTATCATTTCTGTACATGCATTATAGTCTGTGGTGCAACACCTGCATTAAAACTACAGGAACTTCTGCTCTTCAGCTCAGGTCATGATTGGCTATTGGTCACCTGGTAATATGATCACATTAATAACAGTTTTGTTTTTTCTTTTAATTACTCCTCTAAAAATGTTTTTACTATATAAATCATAGTTTACCCTCCAAAATCTAGTCTATTTTATATTGCTGTGAAAACATCAACACATTTGTCACGTTTGTCCCAACTGTATTTGTTGAAGTTTCTCACCAAAACATGCATGCATTTCACAAGATTACATTGAACACATCATGAGAACGTTCTAATTAACATTCACCCAATACTCATTTTAACTGACTAGAGCTTGAACACATCTTATAGACCTGTTAGTTACAGCTACCGTCTGTTTAGAGCTCACATTAACTAGCTCTCCTCCTGCTGATTTTAGAGGAGATTTTTTTTGTTTGGGTTTTTTTTCATTTCCATTCTCTCCACAAACACTCCACAAAAGTGTAGAGGTAGTTGATGAGGGGGGTGTACTACTAGGTAGATGGCCAGGTTTACAATGACGATGCAGATCTACTCTTCTATAAATACCAACAGCTTTTGGTATATTTGGGCAAACTGTAAACGGACAGAAAAATGGTCCTTTGTCATCCACTTGACTCCACAGTAACTTTGGCATTACCCATCAGAGATTACACTGTGATGATTGACTCAATTTTTTTTTTTTTTTTGCTGGCCGCTATATTAGTGCCCCCATCGGGGTGGCACCCTACGCAGCCGCCCATATTGCCTATGGCAAGTGCCGCCACGGCAATGCAGTAACAGAATCTTGGTTCATATTTGATCAGTCCTGCCTAGTTTGACAGTTTGAGCGCAGGTCGCCGGCAGTGATCGACATTAAGACTTTGAGACTCCTTGACTTTGGTTATTTTCCTTCAGCTACTGTGGATTCTAGCAAATGCCATTTAAAGCACTACAAAGGGGAGGAGGAACATTATTTCTTTAAGTATAACCTGTCTCATGTACGACTGTTTGGGTGCAGTTTCAGCCAATTTGTTATAAATACGTTATTTTAATAAATGTTACCAGCTACAGCTTTAAAGTCACATCATGATTACATGGCGTTATCTCACACATCTTACCTTCCAGTACTTATGAGTTGATTTGACATGCTTTTTATGATTACAGCTGTCATCGGTCAGTTGAGCAACAGGTTAGCCAATCACCAGAAATGTTACTAGCAATAAAGCAGCTTTAAAAATTCATTCTAAATTGAATTTCCAAAAGTTCTGAAACACGTTTGCAACCATATCACCTTAACAGTTTATATAGTATTAACTTGCAACAGCAAATACATTTTGGTGGAAACATAAGGTAGCTTAACATAATGAGGTAACATTATTTTTGAATGCTGATCTGGGAAGTTGGTGAGGAATGTATTTGCTGAACATTCAATGATAGCATGTTTGTTTTCCTACAGTATAGGGCAATGTGTTGGCACTCAGAGCACTTGGTTAAAGTTAGGGAAAGACTGTCATTTTGGTTTCATACATTAAAAAACTCTGCAGTAATCTGAAGCATGAGACATGACATGGTTACTATTTTTAACTGAATTATAATTAATTAACCGATCCGTAAACTTTACCAAAGTGCTTCAAAAGTGGGTTTCAGCGTGCTACAGTAACCTCAGTTTCTGCTATGAAATCTCTGCACTTTGTACACCCACCATCCACCCTGTAACTGACACTGCAACACAGGGAACAACAAATTCTAAACCTAGGCGTGGCAATATATTGATATTATATCTATTTTTGTAATATGAGACTAGATAATGTTTAAGATTTTGGATAGTAAAATCAAAGTGTTGCCTTTTTCTTGTTTTTAAAGATGACATAACAGTAAAGTGATGTTCTAGCCATTTTATTATTTGCCTTTACCCTGTAAGTTATTATATACACGTTGCTTATGGTTATTTATCAAAAAATCTCAGTGTGTTGATCTGATCTAAAAATAATTTCTAGATTTGACATTTAGAAAAGTAAACTTGGACTCTGAAAACATCTTAAAAGCGAGGGTCACTTTTTCTAACATGTCATACAATGAATCAAGTAGCTGGGCAAAATCAAAAGATTAATTGGCAATGAAAATAGTTACCAGATACCAATATATAAGATTTGGTTTTATCTGAGATGTTTTGGCCTGTTGTATATAGTTTATGTGGTTACCACTTCAATTGATCTGATCTGAATCTGAACCACTTTGAATGTAAAAAAAAACAAAAAACAACTAAAATATGCTTACAACCTATTCCATGGGTCTTTTTGATAGCAGGGTGAGTAAAATGTATGACTATTTTGTATGTGGTCACATGACCAATTTTGTCTGTGGTTGCCAGGAAACAAGGGGTGCCTCATGGTCCCAACTGGCTCAAATCACCCCGCTTTCCCCTATAACTCTGCTGCTGCTTTTATGTGAATATATTATCACTAATAATCCAGTTATATACTATTCAACAATATACCTGTGTCAGCCTTCTCTCTGCATACTTCTGAGTACTTTTATTTTACATACTTTAATTACTTTTTATTAATTACAATTTTATCATTTTAATTAAGCAAAGAATGAATGCAGGACTTTTACTTGGAATGGAGTATTTTACTTTGTGGTATTGCTACTTTTATTTAGACAAAAGATCTAAATCCTTCCTCAACCACCATCTCTTCCCATGTGCACTTTCTGTTAAATTATCCAGCAGCAGGTTTCACAAGTTTCCTGGATTTCACTAAACAAGATATCTTAATTAACACCTGAACAATACAACTGATCCTTGAGGGTGTTTATTTTACATGGTAAGAAAATATAATGAAGTAATTGAAGAAAAGAAACTTGCTGGCCACTCTGGATAATTGGAAAATAATAACCCAATGTCTCCAAAGACAATTAGATGAATGGAATTTGACATTCAAATGTTTTTTAAATGACTTGAGCTGTTTGCCTGAGCTGGAAATTACTTGTACGAGCTGCATTTTTATTTATTTATTTATTTTTATGAAAAAAAGCTTGCAGTGAACTTTGCAGGCAGTATACTGTATTTATATGGATTTTGTACCCAATCAAGTGCTGTATATGCTACGACAGCAGCATTTTAAGATTCAGCTGCCCCTAGGTAACATTGGATTAAAAAAAATATATATATGACAAGGCAAAGTCTGCAGAGTTGCCTGTGTGGGCTGGCCTAATTAGGCTTATAAATCTGGCCAAAATCTATGCAGTGGCTGCTAGTTCCACTCAGACGGTGACTTGACATATTCCAGTTTTTACCCCAAATCACCAGGGGCATCTCTCAGAGAGCATAATCCTTAATGCTCCAATTCATCAAGACCCAGCGCTGTAACAATGACACAATGAAGGAGAAAAAAAAATAAAATACAGCTGAGAGAGTGCAAACTTTCAGGTTGTTAAAACTCTGAGCTTATCCATTTGGCATCAAGGCCCTTTTGCTCTGCACTTACATTAGTCCAATCCCTTATCGCTCTCACGGACCAGACACACTCAGATCTGGGCAGCGGAGGGAACATTGAGTTTTATATAAATCAATACTATGTCCCCAACACTTTGCTGCTCCCGGCACCCCGGGGAAGATTATAAAACGCTTGGCCAGATCATCTCTCCCCCATCATTTCTTTCTGAGGTGGGAACTAAGAGCTGAATTGAAGGATGTTTTTTGGGGGGAGGGGGCGCAAAGACAAACAATGTAGTGTTCCACAGGGTAATCTCGGGTCAGATGCATTTTCATTACAGTCAGCTACTGGACACAGTGGGCCTAATGCAGCAACATTCTCTTAGATTTCTCTTACACTGTCTCTTAATTTTCTGTTAAGAGGAAAAAAATGAATAAAAAAGGATAACTTCAGATGCACCAAACATTCTTAACCATCCAAATCTGCTCCTACCCAGGCGTGCTCAATGCTGAGTCCCACTTGATGATAAGCCACCTATTAGCATAGGAGACTCCTCTAAACACTACATAAGGACAGGTGTTGTGTGCATAGACTGTGGCACATGCCAAAGAATAGGAGAAGTGCCACTAAAAAAAGCTGTAAAAAGAAGAACGTCACCTGCAGCGAAATCTACATACTGTTGAATAAACTTTAACATACTGAATATGATTTTCTGTAGTCAATAGTGGTGTTACAGGAAAAGCAAAAGCCAAGCAATAGCAAAAGATTTGTCATGCTGACAATGTTGTGTCAGCAGCAGTGGCGGAGGAAGTATTCCCATTAGGGAAGCACGATAATATCCGTGTATTGGCTCTAAATGAAATATTGGAATTGGCCAACATTCTGCTGGTGTCACAAACCAATTATTTTATTTTTTCTAATTGACAAAGTGAACAAAACTCAACCCTGAGTTAGAGCATTTTTCTCCTTTTGCAAAATGAATGAATATTACATACACTGAAAAGCATCATATTTTATGTCTCCATCTGCTGGCGGGCCATCATTATAAGAATATGCATAATATGATGTTAATTCCACCACAGAGGAGACCTGATGACCACTAAATTCAGGTAGGAAAAATCGGGATAAAGTGATTTTGGTATTGGTTATCGGTCAATTAAGTTGTCAGAAACAGCATATCAGATATTAGCAAAAAATCCAATATTGTGCATCCCTTACTCAGATCCTTTACTTAAGTAAAAGTAGACTACTAACAGCACACTGTAAAAATACTCTGTTACTAGTAAAGTCTCTGCACTGAAAATGACAAAAGTAAAAGTAAAAAAAAATATATGTAAGTTCATTCAGGGAAATGTATTTAAGTTTTAAAAGTAAAATACATCATGCACAAAAGTTTAAATCAATTCAATAAATTTAAAAAAATCAAATAATTAAAAAGAAAAGCAACAAGTCCTCATATTTGTGAAGCTGGAATCATGACAAATTTATTAATTTATTTATTCTTCAACAATGACTGAAATGATTATCAAAAAAAGTTGCCAATTAATTTTTAAATCAATCGACTATTTCTTTCAGCAGAACTTTTATCTTTTCATATTGTTTGTTTGCAAAACTCCTAATTTATAAAGTAAGTAGTATCGAAAGTTTTAAAATAATAGTAGTGGAGAGAGTAGCACAATATATGTATTTTACTCAATATATGTATGAATTTTACTCAAATAAAGTAAAAGTATGTCAATTTTGTATTTAGGTACAGAAAAAAAAGAATACATTTGTTTTTACATAAAAAAAGTTAGTGACTATGCTGCCTTAACTTTTTAAGTTGGCTGAATATGAGAAAACAAGCTGAGGTAATTTTATAGCGATTCAATTTATCCTCTCATTTTCAGTCAACCTAAATTTTTAACGCAGCCCAGACACTACTTTTTTGTGTTAAAACCTCTCTTTTTACAGTCGGACAGTGGACCACAGTAGAGGGACTCAAAATAACTTCAATTACTGTTATTGGGATCAATGGACCAAGTACAACCTTGTGTGATAATCCAATCACCATATTTACTCTACAACAAAATCTGAGTTTGATTATAAGAAATTCATCGATTTTTAAATTTTTCTAAAACTTAAAACTTGTTTGGTTCAGGTTCAGGTTCCTTTAGTTGCACCCACAGGTAGGTTTGGTTTGCAGTATAAAGTAGATTTGTAGATGGTTTTTCTCTTATCTTGGTAAGAGTGCTATTGACTACTTGAAAAAATTCTCTTACCTAAGAGGAGAGCAAAAATAATATCCCAGAAATCAATGGGTACCAACACCTCAAGAAACAACTGTGCATGCAAACAGAAAAAAAATTGGTCATAAATCTTTCTGGCATGAGGCTAGTTGTTACAAGTGAATGTTGTTACTGACACCATTAAATTGTTGCTTCTTGAATCTGTTGCCTTAACATGTAAACTAAGTGCTTCTTCTCTCCACAGTCCTGCACTTAGACCATTTAGAGGCAGCTCCAGCTTTTATGTCAATGAATAAACTGACATGGTGTTATTGAAATCTTAGTTGAAATTGTTATTCACAAGAGTCAAAGCTAACAAGTAGTAAGCTTAGGAAGCCTTTCAATTCGACAGGTATTCAGACTTTGGGGAGATGGGAACACATTGGATTAGATGGGATAGTCCGTTGCCTAAGCAACTGCTACACTCCACTGTGTTCGAAGAGGTTGCTTTATCTGTGAGGATTACACTGGGCGCGGGGAGGGAAATAAAAAAAAAAGAAGCTGTTTGCCTGGAGTCAAACAGTTCAGCTCAGAGGCCAAAAGCTGTGTCAGTGTAGGGCTAAATCCTCACTTGGTTTAAACAACAAACAAAAGAACGGAATCTGTCAACAAGGTGTGAAAACAAAGTCAAGTGAATCAAAGAAAAGGGTGACAAGCAAGAGGGAGGAAAGATAAGAAGCGTAAAATGAGGCTGATGTATGCTAAGTCCACTCCAGACAAAATTATCCTGAAACAGCGGCACTGCGTACCTAAGCTCTTAGGTGAAAAGCGGCTGGATTAGATTTTTTATTTATTTATATTTTTAGCTGACAAGTGGAAACAGTAAAGCTACGTGGGATGTGTCACAATCCCCAAGAGCTCTTCCAGCTTTTCCCCGGCAAGGTGACACTTGTTAAAATTATTTATTTACATCTTCGTTTCATCGTGCGACGCACCTACACTGCAGCAGCTGCCGCCGGTGTTGTGCTGTTGTGGTGGTTGATGATTATGAATTTCCATAAGGAGATTATAGAATAAGTGTGATGACAGAAGGATAGAAAGACGACACAACAACCTTCTATCAGAAAAGAATAATAACAACAACAACAACAACAACAACAACAGCAGCAGCCCAGCTTTCATCTCTGGAGTTCACAGGTGCCTTTGGCAGAAGTTAAACTTGTCCTAATACTAACTATGCGCCCACACCAATACAAACAGGAGCATGGCTTCTGCTAATGTCACAACAGCGAGTAAAGACTGATTATATAGCCATATAACCAGCCAGGTTATCCGGGCAGAGACAGACACATGAAAATAATCATATTAATAAACAGTTAAGCAGATCACAACTTAATCCCATGACAAATGACTCTGCAGTAGTCACAAGTACTTATCAACTCTGACATTGATGGCATTGATGGAAGCACATCACTACAGAACACATGCTAATTTCTGTCCCTTGCCCAGCACTATGCAATAATGCCCCTTCACAAAGTCAGTCTTCATCAAAGCGGCACTCAAACATGGGTCAAAATTATTCAGCACCAAGTTTAAAACAGAGACTCAATAAGTTTGTAACATGTATTTTCCTCAATATCAAAGTAATACAGTTGTAGTTTATGGGTACATTGCAGAAAGGAACTGCTAACAGCTTATCTGACTTACCATCAATGATGCCAGTTAAGGCTGACGTTGTAGCTCACAGAATACCTCGCTGAGTGCATGGTGACATTACACTTCCTGTAAACAAAGACAGAAAACAGGATGTTCTTTTAACACTGGGTTTAATATTTGGCCAAGTGGTACAAATAAATTTGTGCAATTAAGGAGAATTCCTGTTTAGTCACAGTCAGGTTGCAGATAACATTTAGACATTATTCCATTATTTGATTGTGTTTGGCAGTTTAGAATCCTGTCCTATCCTCACAGACTATTGTGATTAAAAGAGAAATACAGCTGAGTGTCATCAGCATAAAAATGACAAGCGATATCAAAGCAACATATTACAGAAAAAAACTTACTGGACCAAGAGTTGAGCCTGGTGGCAGCCTCAGAAGCTGATAGTAAAACATTTATGGTTAACAGATCAGACTTATTCCCCTTATATGTAGTTCCACATAACCTTGTCTGACTCACAGTAGACCGTGGGTACGAGCCTAAAATCTGCAGCGTATCTCCTCTTCGTGTGCTATCTGTGAATAATGGATTCCAACGGTTTGCTATACGACACTACTCTCGCAGAGCCAAACATCTTTACACTTTGTTTTAAAACTGTACATGAAACAACAACAACTACCAAGCTAACAATCTACATGCTAACAATTCTTAAATATTTTATGTGGCAATTCTTTAGTGATGATTTAGCCATTTTGGATTGCCTCTCCACACCAAAACAAGTTCCCTAACCCTAACTCCTAACCCGGACTATGGGCTTTGGGGCACCTGAGACAGTTGTGATTGGTTTACAAAAATACAAACAACCCAGAGCAATTTTATTTCCCCTTAGTGCAGAATTATGATGAGTTTAACCAGATAGGTCTGGCTATGCAAGACTAAACATATTGCTTTCATATTTTTTGAGCCCATCTGTAAGATAATGTGATCAATAGAAAACATGTCTGTGCATTAAAAAAGTGGGAAAATCCATGACCCTTTATAAAAGCTGCATTAATACAAAAAATTACCCAACTACACTGTTCCCCTCAGTTCCACAGAGTGTTTTAGCTTCTTTTAGCTTACTGGTTTTCTGTTATGGCCCGCAACTGCCTGTTTTGGTTCACTCCAGCGCTCTCAGTAAGTGGCATCAGGCAGCTGTAACCCACCATGCACACCATTTTAAGTGCTAAGCCTCTGACAGAAAAAAATAAAATAAAATACTTAGCAACCATTTGGTGAACCCGAAAAAGCATTTCACAAGTTAAAATTGGTGGAGATCAAACTAGAGGTAAAAGTAGAGTCTATATTAGCCTTGCATTTATCCGGTGACATGAGGCGCGGTCCTTATAGAATGCTAAGGTTGCTCTGTGTCAGTTGCAAAAAGGCTACTGTTTGCTAACTGTTTCTCCCTAACAATTTGTCACTCATTTTTGTGTTTTCAGCTTGTTCCTTGGCCCAAAAATATCAATTGCTGCAGCTTTAAAGATTTAAGTTTTCAGGAAGAAAGAATGGGACTGGGATTGAGTGCCAGAGACTGGGTAGTGGAGTCAAAAGAGAGGGACTGGAGAGAGGGACTAACACATTGTTGTTTCTAGTTTTTCATGGGATTTGTTGACAAATTGAAAAACAGGAATTAACACCAGCTTTCTCGTTGAACTGTACAAAAGTCCTAAATTACCCAGCACTCGTGTTACAGCTGAGGCTTAAGTGGAGAATGTCTTTTGACTTTTATTTTTTCAATGTGTTCCTAAAAGAATGAAGTGTCTATAATCTCTAAAATGTTATTGTCATCTGATATTAGACTGTTATTAAGTGTTTTTAAGTTAAAACTAACTAATGTTGGCTATGCCTAGTACATATTCCCTAGAAGTGCTTCCATGGTAAACCAGCAGCACTCACACTAAATTACCTCAACTTGTTTTCTCCACCTAACAGCACTCCCTTTTCCCATCTGGACATTAACAGCATTTTTTAAATGATATAACAGAGAAAGTGTAATCCATGTGTGGGGTCATAAAACATGAACTGCAGCAGTTTATTTTGCTTTTTAACACCAAATACCACTCAAATTTTTTTTTTTTTTTTCGCGCTGTAAGTGAGATTAAGAGCGGCCAACAGCAGCGTGGAGCCGAAGTGTGAGATGAAGACTTCCCTACATCTGGTGAACCTTCTGCTGTATAACACAAAGTCTTTCTCTGGTATTATTTGGCCCATCAAGTCTCAATTACAAGTCTTATTTGACTAATCTTGTGATGGAAATGCGCACATATTTCACTTACAGACATCCACAACTGCAAACATGTAATGGCAGCTCGAAAAGAAATGTTACAGCTGAGCTAAATGGATTAGCTTCCACAGAGGTGATCTCAACATAGCGACTGATTCGTGCTTGTGTGTGTGTGTGTGTGTGTGTGTGTGTGTGTGGTGTCATGTATGTGTGTGTGCCAAAGCTGTACTGCAGGGAGCAGAGATACCAAGAAGAGCTACTTGACTCCTGCCATGTCTTCGCAGCGGAGGCTTGGATACTGTCGTAATGAGTGTTGTGTGTTGTGTACACACCTCCGCTGTGATTAGACTCACCGGAGAACAAACAAACCTGTTACGCTAGAGTTGCATGCGCTCGCACAAACACACACACTCTCACACATACACGTACATGTCCTCAGAGACACAATTATTTTGAAATAAAGAAATTAAAGCATCCCTAATGTAAATATGAATACAGTGAACGCTCCATTAGTCTTGTGATAGGGTCTCCGCTGAGTTGAACCCTGCTTGTTGTGTTTGTTTAGTTTGTTGTGTTGTGATCTGGCCTCAACAGCGGGACCTCCATTTACCCAGGGTCCCCGGCATGTCAGTGCATTAATGGCAAAACGCTGAACGCTGTTGGATGCGAGGCCAGTCGGGACAGTGAGGAGTTATTTCACGAGGCGCTCAGTCGTGAACGTGGGAGGACTTCTTGGAGTACACACACACACACACAGAAAGGACACATTGAAAGCTACAAATAGACAGAAGTGCAGTTGTGGCGCATAAGCAGTGAGTGAAACTTAAGGGAAGCACTAATGGTGTGCATTAAGGTTTGTGTGCTTTTTACCATGTCCTCACTGCTTTTAAGAGACATTTTGGATTTCACTCACACAACGGTGGCCCTCAGTTAAACTTTGCTGATCTCCACACCTCAAATATGCACTGAAGTATAGTTATGGTTTGGTATGATACACAGTTTGATGCACTCACAGCATCCAATACTGCCTCCTAGACATTGTAGACTATGACTATAAACTCTCAAAAAGTGCCCTATTGCAGGGAGGATTGGTAAGAATAGTTATTGTGGCTTGTGACTGGCACACCTCCAATATGTTCAAAAGTAATCTTCTTTACAAAAAACTCACACCGTACTAGCGCAGTTTGCATGCTCATGGTTGGTCACAGCATGGCTCTGTGCCCTAAAAGAAAAACATGCCTTTATTTAAAATGTGCTTATATTAGAGACAGGCTTTTATTCCTAATTTACCCTGATTCTTAATAACAGTTTTCTCCACTGTCAAGACGTACTTACAGCATTGAAAATGGATTCTACTTAATCTTAATCATCACTCTCTTAGCACAGCAAAAGTTTTCTCTTGCAAATTTGGTTACACTTTATCATTGGTTTCAATTTTAGCACTGTTTTTCAAAACAGTTAACACAGATCTCACAGTAGGACCCCGAACTCTATTAAAACGTTAAAACATGTTAAACATTATGAAAAAATTGACTTAAAGGTGATAAAAAATTGTTGGGTATGATTCTTTGGTAAGTAAAGACAAATGGACAGTTTAGTGACTAAACTGGCTGCAAATCCTGAAAATATCCCCTAAAATCTACTGGATCTGTGATGCCATTTGGTTGTTCCGGCAGACAGTCATATAACTTTCATAGAGGAAAGAATGCATTTCACAAAGTGTGCAGTTCAAACACTGCAATTGCTCAGAAAAGTTAAAAATTTCACAGCCGAATGCACCCTTTGTTGGCATTCTTCTCCTGTCAAATTTGAAGAGACGTGCAGACAGGTGTGCTGCTGCCAGCTAGAAACACAAGAACTGAAGAAACACTCCAGATAAGGACTCCCCTCCAGAGAGCTTTGTAATTGCAGCTGAGCTAAGATAACCACTTTGTGAAGTAACCTCAGTGACACACAACTACACTACCACAGACAGTGCCAAGTAGATGATAACTGAGCTGCCTCTTTATCTCAAAAAACAAAAAAACATACAAAAAAATGCAGAATGACAGCAGGCCAGGGGGCAGTTGCAGCAGCCTCATACATGTTTCTAGGATTTTAGAAAATGTATAGGATTTAAGCATGTTTCTCAGATTTTAGGACATTTCTTGGATTTTAGGAAAGTTCTAGGATTTTAGGACGTTTCTCGATTTTAGGACATTTGCAGGATTTAAGGACACTGGGGGATTTTAGGATGCTTCTAAGATGTTTGAATGCTTCTCGGGTTTTAGGGCTTTTCTAGGATCTATGGGCGTTTCTACAATTAGAGGACATTTGGCAGATTTTAGTACATTTCTGGAATTTAAGGATGTTTCCAGGATTTTAGGACATTCCTAGGATTTCAAGATGTTTTTGGATTTCAGGCCATTTCACAGATTTTAGCATGTTTCCAAGATTTAAGGATGCTTCTTTTTTGGACATTTCTTGGGTTATAGGAAGTTTCTAGGATTTTAAGACATTTCTAGGATTTTAGGACATGAGGATTTTAGCTAGGACCTATGTCGAAGGTTACATCCTCTAATGGCACTTTTTTTGATAAACAAGCTCTGTTTTGATGCTGTTTTATGCACTTTGACACCTTATAAACATATACTAAAAGTACAAAAACAATTCCCTGTGTGAGTTATTTATTTTATTAGGAATTGGAAAATGGTCACCCTGCATCTTATTGGGGGCCAGATTTGGCCCCTGGGCCATAAGTTGAGTAGCACTAATTTAAAGTATCAAAAATGGCTTGTTAGACTTCTACAAAGGTGCCGATGAAATAAGTGATGCTAAAATTAGTGCTGAATAATCCTGCAGTTAATTTTTCATAATAATTCTGTGCATAGTTTGAGAATCTAAAGCATACAAACACAGGGCTGGCGTAGAGTGGATACGAGTGTCACATTATTCACATCTGCATTAACAATGAAAGCTTTGTGTTTTGAAGTCAAAGTGGAATTTTCATCGTCTGCCAAGAAAAGCCACAAGCCTCGCTCCCTTCTTTGAAATGGATTATCAAGAGGTGCTGTGGCTCGTTGTCAGAAGGTGCCTGTCATTTTTTGCCAGCTGTTGAGCGCATCCTGCACAGCTGGCCTACTCCTCGCTCCAACTTCCTCTCCAAAGAAGGAGAACAGTGCAATAAGGTGTTTTGGTGTACAGACTCTCCAGAGGATGCCACATTGCTGCTTTCATGCCACGCACATTTCACACACAACAATCCTGGAGTTGGTAAGACTGATGTCTCAGAGTTGTACTCAGTCATAGTTGGCCTCCGCGCCGAACTGATCAGACGCAAGCAGGATGAATTCTTTTTAAAAATAATACAAGTATACCTCGATATATTTTAGCAAGTATAACTCTTAACAAGACTGTGCAAACACAAAAATTGCAGTGTCAGTATTCTAGCAGTTTCTTTTAAGTATGTATGCATATTTATACAGATTGTAGACTTCATTTTTGAACGTGTCTTTGTTTTTACAAATTATATACACATTGGCAACTTGTTTAACGAATATTGTGTTGTAACACAAGGAAGTTGGACAAGAGGAGGTAAAAAAGCATTGATCAGAGACAGTCCATGATTCTCAAACCTGAAGGAGCCTAATTTTGTATTAAAAAACAGCCACTTTTTTGAGAAACTATCCTGACAAGAAACACGGGGATGACACTTTTGTTCGGACTATTGCAGCACAAACGTAAAATTTTGTCGCACTATACTGGCAGAACATGCCGCGATGTCTTGGCCAAAAACTAACAAATACTCTTTGTCACACAATCCTGGCTGGAAATGCAGCAATGTCTCAACAAAATAAAAAACACTTTTCTTCGCACAACTGCAGTAAAATAGACAGTGATGCCTAGGTAAAAAAACAACTGCCTTTCGTTGCACTATCCTGGCAGGAAACACTGCAAAAACTATCAAATCTGCTAATAACCTGCATGTTGTGTCTTGTGTTTGGACCATTTGAAAAATTGCCAATTAGTTTTCTGATTTTTTCTTTTTGTTTACAGTAATTTGGGGGATTTAATTTCCCTGTAAGTTCAGAGCACTATACTTCTGGGGGTTTAGTACGAAGTGAGATTAGTGCCTTAGCAAGGTATGTTGAGTCTAAAGCCAGAGTTTCCTGTACTACAAATATGTTAACTTATGTGGCAGACTTAAACTGGTCGGGAGCAGGTTATGATCTGAGTTTCAGCCTGAAATCAGCTGAAAAGAGAGCCACTCTATAATCAGTGTCAGCATGTAAGCCGGACACGTTAGAACTATACTTGATTCAACTTTTTGAGCCCTAATGTTACATAAATGCCTCCTAACAAAGCAACGCAGTTACAATATCGCCATATGCACTGCAAAGCTTTTTTTTTTTCGCCCACAGGAGCCTGCAGTTCATCAGTGATGCAGAAAATGTGAGACCGAATATTGTTTAACTTATTCGTCTGCTAATGACTCTCACTAAACTACTGAATGTGTCTGTGGTGTTTTCTGCTCAGTTTGTCCACAGTAGCTCTAAAAGAAGCTAATTCAAAAACCACAGATTGCATTACACATTAACAGGTCACTATATATTTATAATCAGGATGATGTTAATTTCACATAAATGCGATATAATTCCTTAAAATTGTTATCACTTATTATGTCAGTCAGTCAGTCATTTTCTGTAACTGCTTGTCCTTGTAAGGGTCACGTGGGGCTGGAGCCAATCCCAGCTGTCATCGGGCGGAAGGCGGGGTACACCCTGGACAGGTCGCCAGACTATCGCAGGGCCGACACATATATAGACAGACAACCTTTCACGCTCACACCTAAGGGCAATTTGGAGTCACCAAATAACCTGAGCTGCATGTCCACGCAACATGCAAACATGCAAACTCCGCACAGTCCCGCCGGGACTGCACAGTCCCGCCGGGACTGAACCCCGTTCCAACCGGGATTCGAACCAGGGACCCTCTTGCTGTGAGGCAACAGTGCTAACCATGACGCCACCATGCTCACTTATTATGTTTACAGGCCAAGTTCTGATTTGCCTGAAATTTGGTGAGTCTGTTTTAACACTGCTGTTATATTACAGCTGATAGACTACACTGTTGATATTTGTCACAGTTATTATCCAACCCGTAACATTCATTTCACTTTGATTTGTCCAAAAGCTAACGTGATTTATAGTCTCCTTAGTTACAGGATAGTGTCAGAACTAAATATAGTTCTTGATTTTAAAATTTAAATCTGCTGCACCAAGTTTAAAGTTTCAGAGCTGCAGAATGAGCAGCTGTCATGTTAGAAGTAACGGAGTGATAAAACAGCCTAAATATATCGCCTATATCAACTTGTGCATTTACTATGCGTCATTTTCTGTCAGCTCTCGCCTTTATTGAAGCAACAGTGTTGCTTTGTGCTGTAATGTCAAATGATGCGTTCAGCGCATCATTTGACTCGTTTCCTGTGAACGCGCACAGTTCAAAGCAGACAGCCAGAGTTAACAAAAAAAAAGTTAATAACCACCTTCATGGTACCCTGTTAGTTCTGACCGCGGCTACAGGGTTTGTCCAGCCAGCTCAGTTGACGAGAACCTGGCTCTGATCAACTGGCTTTGTGGCATAACCCCCTGGAGTGGTTACAGGTTTTTTGTTGTTTTTTTGCATGGCTCTCTGTAGCTAGGCTGGCCACTTTGAAGTTGATTTGTGCTTCAATCGTGCTGCCATGCTGCTGCTCATCATTAGGAGTGAAAGGAGTGGATGGCATTTTATGCCAAGGTGCCCTATAAGCTGGTCACACAATGCTTTGATTTAAGTTGTACAGTATGAATCACTGTATGTACAGAGATTAGATCACAGTGGAGTCAGTCAGGAGGAAAACAACTAAAAGGAGACTTCTTGGTCAGTTTGGTAATCAGTCTCAGTGAGTTGTCAAAGAACATCCCTAGTGCCACATACATCATCAACTGGCTGTGTGTGTTCAACATACACACTTAGTAGAGTGCAGGAGGTCAAAGAGCCCTGAAAATTCACTTCATGCTGTACTTGCACGCAGCTTGCTCAGTGTGATGGAGCTTTATCTTGGACTGAGACGGTTTGTCAAAGACAAAACCGATCCACTGAGTAAGTCCCTGACTGTTTTTTGTTGTTTTTTTGCCTCTGCAGAAACTCAATTCCAGGTATTACCTTTGTCTCTTTTTTTTAACACTAAAAACTGGGATGTATCTGCCCATAATCAGGCGTTATTATGTGACTTTGTTCCAACATCCACAGCAAACTACAGAATAATACACTGGATCGATACACTTCTTGATTACAAATTTCTCCCGGGAACTGTGCTCAATATATATTGTTAAATTGATCGTTAACGTCACGCCAGTGTTGCTTATATGCCAGAGGTAGAAAGAAAAATGAAACTCTGGAGAGATGAAGTGAGAGGGAGAGAGAGGAGCTTAGGGGACATAAAAGAAAAACAGCATAAGAAGGAAGGAAGGAGAGAGAGCTATTCATATGTGTGAAGTGGCTCAGTGTAATGGCAATCTATTTGCTAGCACGGCGATGACAGGAGTGGGCGGGCGTCAATATCATTACAGCGCAGAGGTGGAGCGGCAAATTCACCTTTTCTCTGTCCCTGCCATCCATCCACCTATCTGTCTATCTGTCTGTCTGTACACAAGGAGGGAGGGAGCCGTTGGGGGGGTTGTCGAGGCAGTGAAGTGATGCCCGTCAGTCAGGAGGAAAGAGGACAGGAAGGATGCGAGGTGTGGAAGAGAGCCGCGGTGATGGATGGCTGGTTACAGGAGGAAAGGGGGCCGAGAGGTGGGGCAGAGTGGAGGAGATTGTAAGGGGAGTCGCTGTGTGTGTGCTTGGTCATATATCCTGATGCAGAGCTTGATAACAACCTGGTACAAACATGTGATCTGTATCTAGTATTTGATACCCTTCAGCCCAGTTGCCTTGCTGACAATGCAACATTTTTTAAAATCAGCACTTCAGTGGGTGAAATTATGCTGCAATTTGTACAAGTACTCCTTCCCAACATATTCTCATTCCAAGTCATCACATATTGCCGTTTTGCAGTGGACTTCCATGTCTACATATTACGCTCTAGGTATACTTCTGCATCTGCTATTTATGTCCTGGGATGCCACTACCGTCATGTCAACACAAGCAACACAGTGGTTATGTTTTGGCAACAAAAGCACATGGCAACCTATGCCAGAATATCAACAAATGCACATGTTGGCACGGATGGTTAGGATTAGAGGAAGGAGGCACCTGGTAAGATGTAGAAAAAAACCCATCCACATCCAAATGGGAAGTGAACATTAGACTACCACATGAAAGTTTGGGTTTGTTGGGCCCCTCCTGCCCTATAGGCACCCTTGTGCTCCTTATAAAAGGTGTCTTTTAGTGTTTGGATCTTACAACAAAAGCACTGTCAAAGTGACGGTATTTGATGACTTTGGAATGGAAACAGTCTGTCCTTATCCATCAAGTGTCTAAGCGCCATCTTTTTTTGGAAAGATATGGATGAACTTTGCTGTGCCACTTCCTGGTGTGAACATGTCTTTATACGGAAAATGTTGCTCTTTTTGTTCTGGCTCTGGGGCTGTTGCTCAGACTACAGGCTGCACTTTAACATTTTTTATATTTTCCACCACCCATGCCACCACCAGGGACAAAAAGAGTATAGAAGTGGATCAAGAGACTCACCCACCCCACTCTCTCTATCAAGCTGTCAACAGTAAAAACTATGCAGTTCTGATCAAATATAAACCAAGATTCTGTTGCTGCATTGCCTATTACTCACCTAAAATGTTTTCAGAAACCTGTTTTGGCTTACTGTTCAACTGTAATAAGAGATTGTTTTTTTTATAAGCTGGCCGCTATTGTGTTTCAACAGATTAGTAGTGGGAGCCTTTATTGGCCCTGTGAGGAGCAGTGTATTTTGGGAGTTGTAGTTTTTCTATCTCTTAAGCAAAAGCAATTGCCACAGTCCTTTTTCTCTGTTTTTTTTCTGGTCGTGTAGCACCAATTTCAAAAGTATTTCTGTCTCTCTAATGAATAGACTGCCTAGATGTACAAAAAGATCATCTTTCCAGCAGTGAAATACTTCTCTACGTTTCTGATTTTTTCTTCCATATAGGCATCAAAACACACCAGCAGAGAGACTTCAATTCAGTGGTAAAAGGTCTGATAAAATGTTATTCCATCAAGGCCTGGACTTTAAAAAGCTTTGAAGGAGTTGAGTGTCAAGGGTACTCCTCCCTCATCAGTCCTTTACGTAAAAGGTTTTCCTACAAATGTTAATTGCTGGAGGATCGTTACAAAGAAAGGTTCTGTTTTAGGTTTTATAAGAGAGATCTTGAATGCCTATTGTATGTTGCAAGGTTAAAAATAATTTAATACAACAATCTCCTTTTTCCTGCCATTCTACTAGAAAGTTTGGCTTTTCTTTCAACTTGCTTGGCAGATTTTTTTCTAAATGAGATGCCAAGTGTAAATGTGCTTCGTGATAAACAAATGATGGAAAGTTGTCAGACATGTTTCCTGGTCTTCACCTCTACAAAATGCTGTGTTTTCAGGCTATGTGTCATGTCTGTTTTGACCAGCTTTGATTTGTTTGTCGTAGATTGGCTGCATTGGGTCCATCTTCTTCTAGCATGCCATGTGGAGGGTTCAGGATGGTCATTACCTGAGCTGCAGGTCAAACGACAGCTCATCAAGTGGCTTGACAGGCCAGGAAGTGCTCAGACAAGTAAGGGCATACCTCAACCTACACACACCACATCCACTCACATACATACTGATCACTGTGTGTTAACATCGGATATCATTTAGATTTGAGAAATTGTCTGTCCAAGTCGACAGAATGGTAAAAAGGTTTTATCACATTCATATTTCATATTTCTAGGCTTCTTGACTTTGCTTGAAGCAACTGTAACTTACATTTTAAGTGTTGTGGTTGATATATATATATATATATATATATACACACAGAAACACACACAATACAATTAATACATATGTTGACAAACTGTCATGTGTGCATGTGTGTGTGTGTGTGTGTGTGTGTGTGTGTTGTGTGTGTGTGTGTGTGTGTGTGTGTGTCATTTACACTTAGCCAGAGGGGGTTCTTTAGAGAGCAGTAGCCTTTTCTGTCAGACTAGTTTAGGCTGCTACAGTGAAGAGAGGAAGTATTATCGAAAATGGTTGTTTACTTGAAGATAAGCACTCCCTTGCGGTTTTCCATTAAGCTAATTGGAATATTTTAATTACATAATTACATTTAAATAACTGAAAAAACAAGGTGTGCAAAAACAAAAGAATTCAGATACATATTTAATCAACAGTTAATGTTTTTCTGCTGCTCAGATCTCATTTTCAGGTTGTAGACTGTGAACATTACTTACCACTAGAAACTGTAATGTTTGCTTTAAAAGCTTAATCAGGTTATCCATAGTTCTCAGTTGAATCCGAGTGTATTTTGCAATAAATGATGGCTTAACTATAAATATGTCCCAAAGGTCAAATGGGAAGCTACCAAACCAATGCACGGTCACGCCCCTCGACACGTCCTATTTACCGTACGTGCACTAAGCTCACATCACATACGCAGAAATTCTTACCTATCTAGTATACAGTACATATTTGCGCATTTCATGCAGGTGATACTGTATGCAAAATTTTAGGTCATACAAGATACAAACAGTTTGTTAGTAAATGGTTTTTTTTAACTGAGCTTGTTTGGACAGGTCATTATAAGGGCTGGGTACTATTTAGGAAGTGGTATGGTTTTAAAAGTATTGTTCTGGCACTGGTTTTGGAAAAAAACTAAACAATACCAAAGCCTAATCATTATGCTTGATTTAAGAGATCCAAAAAGGGACATTTTTAAATAAGATTTATACAATATGATAAAGATAATAAATATAAACTACAACCAAATTTATCTAGCAGTGAGCATGTGGTCCCTCCACTTATACACACCTTTAGACTCAATATTAACAAACGATATTATGTTTATAAAACATAGCACTATTAATAAGAAACATTAAGCAACATTAAGCCCAGGTGAACCAAAAAGTTAGTTTATACATACAATTATTTTCTTATTAGGTTTGCAAAAATCAAATCTCACAGTTAAGCTGATGACTGCAAAAACCTAAACTATAAACATACCCAAACTAAACTTCAAAGATCGCTTTGGAAATTGGAAACGAAAGGTGAAAAAGAGCCAAAAGACAACCTGACCTGAGCTGTTTGAGGAGGGGTAATGGAGGTTCTGAATGGACAGGTAAACTGGACCTCAAACTGGGTGAAAGAGGGCAGAGGAGTACAAAAAAGAAGAGAGAAGTGAGGGCCAGAAAAGACAGGAACACACTGTTTAAGTTTCTATTGGGAACGAATGAAAGAAGTTCTCACATTGACAAATAAACACACACACATACACTCGACTCGTCTGATGTTGAGGAGTGTTTGTATGTTGGGTCACACTGACTGAGTGCTGCAGGTGTTATTTACCCGTGCCTGTATGGCCCAGCACTACACCATGAAAAAGCACTGATGGGCTGGTTTCAAAGAGCCTTACCTGCTCTTTCAGCATCAAAAAGTGCACTTAGGAGCCTCTGTAATTTTCCATCTCTTTCCTCAGCTCTGGTTGGGTTATATTATGATGAGCAATAGTCTCTCTCTCTCTCGAGCCGCCAGTCTTTCATCCTCACCTCTCCTCCTCTCGCCCATCAGTCTAACTCTGTCCTTGCTGTTTTACATGCTACGCTGGAGCTTTGTTACATTAATAACAAGCCTTGACTTCTACAAAAAAAAAGTATAATTTCACTCAGTATGCTCCTGGCTATTTGGCTGTAATCATAATTTTATGCAAAAAATGCATACGTTTAAGATGTAAATGTGCCGCAGACATTTTCAAGATGCAATCATTCAAAGTGTCTCTGTAGGTGGTCAGAGGTGCACATGGGCACGTTCGAAAAAGGCTGTGAACGCAGTCTGCAGCCAATCAACATACCGCTACAGTTACATATGGTAGCCTAGATAATCATTTGCATGTGGATCTAATCAAGATCACGCACGACAGGCAGCTCATATACAGACTGGATTGTGCAATGAAAACAGGCCAAAATGTATCATTTCAAATGTCTACACTTTCCACTGACTAAAGAAAACCTTATAAAGCACAACTACACAAAGAACAGCTCATGGGCCAATAGAGACCATCACAAATGTTTTGTTTGGCCCCCTAATGTCATGAAATGCATGCATTGTATGTCAAATGTATACTATGCAGAATTGTCGGTTACTGTTTGGAGAAATGCTCACCAGCAAAAGTGAAAGTAAAAGCTAACCCCAGATTAGGGCTGCACAATGCATTAAATATTGATAATGATTGCAACCACAAACATAATCGGCTGGTATTTTCACATTTAAAATGCATGCTCCACTCATAGAAAACTGCTGCAAATCAAAACAAGCGCTCCCTAAACTAACAGCTAGCTACAGTCCATTTTTGAGGAAAACGTTCCTGAATGTTGCAACTACGGACAGGAATAACAAAGAATATCCGTTTTTTGGACATAGCGGAGAACAAACCCTATGAAAAAGAGTGTTGAAGTCTTGTCTGCACCACAAAGCAACATAACTAACTCACTTAAACCACCTTAATAAACACAATCTGCAGTACGATGAATGCACAGAAGGCTGAGAAAGGTAACTTCACATTACTGTACCATTGCAGTTAATCCTCATCCTTGCCCAGCGTCAACTCAGACAACCACAGCGACGCCACAGCATGTCACGCATGACAGATACCTATAGAAGATGCACTGAATTCAGGTGAAGAAGAACTTTATTTGTTTGTCAAAAAAACGTTAATTAGTAGAAATGTAGCACAATGTGAAGGTGAAAGCAGAGCTATGTAGATGACATTTTGGGTACAAAAAAAGCACAATTTATTGCATTTTATTTCTATGAGATGTACAGTGAATAAGGACCAGTCTTATTTGGATGCAAAGATTTGTACATTAGCAGGAATGAAGCACAGCATGGAAGATAAAGTTAAAGTGCTCCATTGCTAAAGTGCAATCAAAATACACTGTCCCTAAAATCAATGGATAATCATGATAAATAATTGGGATCTAAATACTGATTACAACAATCATGATTATCATTTTGGCCGTAACTGTGCAGCACTACTCCCTGATTCACTCTGGTTTAGTGGTTCTTCTTGTTAAATTGTCAAATTTTGGACGCTGTATCTTTTGGAAGCCTGCTGTTTATGGTCTGGTGCTTAATCGCTACCTTTTAATAAGCGTATGTCAGGTTAAGGGATAACAATCTGTAGAAAGCTACTGGTTGCATGGCAACCAGTAGCTTTCACAGGACTTATGAATAACATCAGTCAGCAATTCCCCTTTTCCAGCCATATGCTCTCAAGATTTTTCCAAGGTATCCCTACTTTCCTTTGAATATTTTGACCCAACACCAAAAAGAAAGTCTGTTGAACTTGTGAAATATTTCAATTCTTTATGTTTTATTCAGTTATTAATTAACTATTTTGGTTCAGTCTATAGAAAATATTAAGGTTTTAATCTTCACTAATGATATACAGCATATCTTCCCATATAAGACAGGATGTGTAAATAGGCAACTGTTTGCTGAAACATTTACCATAACAACTTCATGATGTTAGAATCTCTAAATTTACAGCATGTTCCTCTATACACGCTAAAAAAAAAATATAATGAAAATAACATTGAGAAAAATCAAATACTGCTAATGACTTTTTCAACATTTGAACACTTTGAGCAAAATATAGATAAATTAACTTTTATTGATGACTTACCAACCTTTATAAGATTTACAGCAGGCAGTTAAACCTTTAAAAATGAATGAGGTTCATATTAATGCTTGTAATTAATGAAGCATCAGAATTAGGGCTTTCAAGTCATTAAAAAAATCAATCTAATTAATGCCATGCTCTGTAATTGAAATTAATCGCACACATCAAATTTTGCTGTGAAAGTATTATAAAAAATTCAAGTCACATTAATAAGCACAAATTTCCACTCATTCATGAAGTTGCACAAGCTCCTGCATTGTCGACAGCATAGTCCTGCAAATATTTGAAAGTAAAATAATTTGCGTCAACAACTGATGGGATTCTATCAACAGAGATGCTGTCAGAGGACTTTTATTTTGAAATGGAAACAGGGAAGTTTGTGTAAAACAGACATCTTTGTATTTCCTCATCTTTGTGACAGAGAGAGTAAAAGGTGGTATAGAGTCAATATAGTTATCAAAACGCAATTTTCACTGTCTATTTCTGCTGACAACCACACGCAGCACGCATAAAAAACCAGCGAGCCACCGTTTCTCTCGATGTGCCGCAGCAATGACGCGCCTGACCAGCGCTGCTCATGCAGTTGGTGTGGCTGCTCTAACATGTTAACATGGACACTGCTGCTAAGAGCTTCGCATGGAGATGATATTTCAGGCTTCAAGTACTCCGATGGTACGAACTCATGTTACAAAGCCACTGTGACCTTCAATGACACACCAGGTCGAAACACACCAGGAAACGCGATTAATCTGTGTTAATTTTTTTAACGCATTATTTTTTTAGTGATTAATTAATCGATCAGCCCTAATCAGTATGTGATTGATCAGCCACTATTAAAGCCATAAAAAGTTAAAAATCTTTCATAATGGATGTTGTATTACAAATTGGAATGCAAAAAGATAAACACTGACAATTTATATCATCACCAAAAAGGTGACGTGGTAAAACCTGATTGCAGTGTGTAAATGTGACATATGTACATTAGAAATCAATTTAGTCCAAATCCTTGATGAATATGACAGCATTTATGAATAAAGAGAGAACAATCACCCAAACACACGTTTGTTAGCTCATAAACAAAACAAAACAAAAAAAAACTATTTATCTTTGCTCTTCCATCTCTGACTTGGTCGAGGACACATGGAAATGCTAATAATTAACAGCGGTAAACAACAACAGTAAATTTCAGACACATTAATTGCTTAATTGCTATGAGTATTTTATCCACCATATTAACATAAACAATTCCTTGGAAGGATAGTGCTAGCATAGCAGAAAATTGGCCTGGGGGGCTTAGGGGAATTAGAAAGGCAGATTGCATGACGTGGTGGAGGGAGAAGTCTAAGCTAGCGGAACCGACATTTGAAGCTTTCTTCCCCCTAATTATGATCCTTCTGTGCTTTTTTTCTCTTTTTTTAAGTCCGCTCTCTTTCCCTCGAAACTCTTTCAAAGCTCATTTCATTCACTTGGAAGGGATTTGTCATGTGGAAAATAAACTTCGGTGTTTTTGTTTTTTTTTTCAGTTATTATAATTTCTTTTTTGTGTACTGATTAAGAGACATCATCTTCAGATGACATTACATTTCTCTCTTAATTCAGAGTCTATTGTTGAGCTATCAGAAAGCAGTAGTATCAGCGTATGATCCTTAATTGTTTGTATTTATCAAGGTCAAAGATGTGCAACATATATCAGTGAGTCATTTTGCATTCTCAGCTTCATGTTTATTGTTTCAAACTCGCCTGTCACAATGATTCTTGTGCCTTCCAGACATTCCTCAATCTCTGCTGTTTACTTTCCGTATTTATTTCTCACAGTTGTTCTCCTTCCTTCATTTCCCTCCAAACATTGCCCACCCATCCAGCATGAAACAAAGAGTAAAACCTCCTAAACGAGATCACCCACCATGTAATCTCGCCAAACAAATGACGAACACCCGCTGCTTTAGCGAAACGCCGGCTGCAAACAGCCCCCGCTGTCCGTGATGGCAGCTTGTGTGCGCGGCTAAATGCACCACGCTGATGGCAGCCAAAGCATGGCGAGACGCTCGGCTTTCATTTCCATTTACCCTGCGCTGTTTGCTGACTCCGGAGATGCTTGTATTAATGGGAAATAGAAAGTAATGAAACGGTGAAAGAAGAAATAAAACTCACCCTCCCTCCCCTCTTTCCTCCCTCTCTGCTTGCTTCTCTATCTTTCCATACCTGCTGCGAACATGCACATTATAACATCGTCCTGCAAAGCTCGGCCCTTGTCCATTCTGGCTCATTACAATGATAAAGGTCTGTGAAAAAGTCCTGATCTTTCATTCTTCAGCCTCGGTCTCTGTCAGCACTTTTCCCGAGATATTGTTGGGGTAAATCTGCCTTCAAATTTTCTCTCTCGTCTAATAGAAGTTGACCTCGGTCCCTTCGTCTTCATGGTAGTCAAAGGCCACAATAAGGGCAGTTGTATTACAAGTGATTCTGACTCCAGCCTTAAATCTGCCTGCTGGAGCTATGACGACTGTCTTTCTCTCTCTCTGCCGAACTCACTTTTCTTTCTTACCTTTTCCTCAGTTATCCATCTTCACCTTCCTATCACGCTCTGCTGTTTGCTGACTATTTGGCTGCTCTGCAGGAACAATGAATTGGCTTTAAAATGGTTATTCTATAAAGCTAACATGAACTTTTTTCTCAAGAACACTGCAGCTACATCTCCAAGTATAAAATACTTTCACTGGGAGCAGAGTTTGCTGAAACCTGTGAGTACAACCAGTACTGCACACCATACACTATGTAGGCAGCGTGATGGCTTGCTAAATTTAAAATTACCAACACTTTTGCTGTATTGTATTGTGAAATATTTAAGAACATCTTAGTGGAAAGCTCTCTATAGACTACTTTACAAAAACCAGAGCATGGCTGACTATAGTCACAAATTCCTGTGATAATAATGATATCACAGGAATTTTTACTGTCCTGAAACAAGAATGTGTGTAATTTTCACCCTCTATTTCTGATGGGATAACTTAGCATCTGCACCTACAGACCTGTCATCTCTGTTCCAAGAGTGTAGCGTCATTGTACAGCAGCATCATTACTACAACAGGTGTCCACACTTTTTACACCAGAGGCCACATGAAGATAAAAACGAATACAGTCCAGGGCCATGAGCCTTTTATTTCAAAATGAGTTCAAAGCATTGTGGGGCTGTTCACTTGAATGTGCAGGAGGATGAATATATCACTGTAAAATTTAAGTTAATTAAACAAATATCACTACTGGAAAGACGGCATTTTAATAAACCTAGGGTGCATATGCAGCAGAAAGACATAAATACTTTTGAAATTGGTGCCAATGGATAAGAGAAAACAAAGAAAAAGGATGCTTTTGCTCATGAGGTAGAAAACCTACAACTACCACAATGCACTGCATTGCATTGGACCAATAAACGCTCCTGCTGGTAGGAGCTGTCATGCAAACTTGTCCATAAGAGTCAATGGCAACCGGCCAGCAAAAAGCAATCTTATATTTTAAATGTCATTGGATGACGTGTGCTGGTGGGGAGTCTCATCACAGTGCATTTCATTAAGCTCCAACTACACATCCTCTGCGTGCTTTACATCAAATGTCATGCGCACATTTGTGGCACAAGGCCATCTTCTCCTTGCAAGCTTTTGTTTGATGTGTTATGTTAGCTTGTGGAATCAACAAAAAAAGCTTAGTCTTTTGACCCCTAAGGGTTTTTCAGTTAAATAAAATACATTTTTGGAAAAAAAAAAATGTCAATTTTATATCTTAGAAAACAAAACCACTCTACAACTGTCCCACAACGAAGCCAAACCCTTCTTAATGGAAGGTCTCTCTGCATTTTTGCTATGACTGCTCCGAACTTCAGGGGCAAGAAGTATAAATTGGATGTGTGGTGAGATAATGTGGACCACGCAAAGACAAGGTGTACACGCAGTTTAAGCTGAGATAGCTGCGGAAACTGTGATAAAGGACAGGTTGAATATAAACTAAAAGATGTGTTTGCCAGTTTCACTAATTGTGTCATTACTTGTGTGATAGCATTACACATCACATTACATGTCATAGCATTCTGTAAACTGGCAATCAAAAGCACGTTTATTACATTCATCATGAATCATTTATTAGTGATGAATGGTTTGGAGAACCTCGCCAGATGCAACAAAGTTGGTGAAACTGCACTTTCTTTACCATATTTTTCATTGAGTAAATCCCAGTAAGTGGTAGGTGGGCACAAGTATCAATATACAAACATATGTTAAGGGTATTCCAGCATCCATTTATGGCACACTGTGGGAGTGCAAATGAGGCTTGTGCATGTGCTCAGCTGAAAAATGATTGACAAATGTGAAACAGAACCAAGTGCACATGCATCTTGATCTATTAAAAAGAATGCATATGCATATGCATATTTATTCCTTTGTGCTTACACAAAGTTTTAGTCATGAATCTATACAGAGCTTTTTGCATCTGGCCCCTGGAGATAAAGCATTCTTGATTGGATGAGATGAATAGTTCTCACAAGGGTATTAATTATATCCAGCCCGTCCTCATTTCCAGGTTATCAAACACATACACTTTCACACCTCTTGGCATGTAATATATGCAACAAAGGCACCCTTTAGCATCTTTATGAGATGCTCCGGGCTTTCAACTAACTCAAATGTAAACCTATCGATGGCAATACTAGATGCTGGGAGCAACTGATTTAGTTTAAGAACCAGGCTCTCAAACCCATCCTCCCACCAGCTCGTCAAATATCCCTGCTTGGACAGATGACTTTCAGGTCTACCAATGACTATGACTGGCTAGTTGTCCTTCTGCATCTGTTGATGATGTTCCAAGATGGCTTGTAAATTTACTGCTGCTACATGCATTTTGTCTTTGCAAAGTACACTTCTGTTGTCATAGGAAAGGTACAGTCTCTTATTGTTTGATGTACAGTCTTTTTCAAAATATACTTAAAATGTTGGTAAAACACTGTGTATTTACATTTACTTCCTTGTGCAGCACAAGCACGTTAAATGTAGTCAATAAAAGGAAATAATTAGATTCAGAATAAAACATCATGGTTTAGCTCAACAATCTTGCACACAGCATACAGCTCCTGGTACATGGTTTGTTGGACCCATCCACCAAAATGAGGGATGGTCACACAACACTTTTCCAAACTCAACATAAAATGAGGAAGTTACAGAGCATTAGCGCGGTGTCACCAAAACAACCACCATGTTCTGCACCCATGATGTGAGCTTTGCTGGAAACGCATCAGGACCTGATCAGGATGGCGTTAGCGTTTATACTACAACATATGTGGTCAAATGTGTCACACACCACCTCAGCACGTGGTTTGAGTGATCAGATCGAAAATGCATCTCGGTGGCCATTTATATACATGTATTGAGCTCTATCCAGTTGTGATCAGATCACCCGAGACACATATTGATGCCAGGTCTAAACAGGGTGCTCAGGTTCTGTGGGCCAAATAGAATTTCAATTTTAAAACAACATGGCCCCGGCTGCAGTTTGGACACGAAACCACTCAGGGAGAGATTCCCCAGTTGTGCTGTTCTCTGGCTGACTTTGTGTGGTGTCCTCAAATTGCTAAGGTCTACCAGCAAATTATTTTCCTGTCTAGATGACTGACTGAAATTACTAGTGTCGACGAGCAAAATCAAACCAACCTCCCCTGATATTACCACTGCTGTTTGGACAGAGCGAAAAAATCCTTCTCTCAGTCTGCCTCTGCTCTCCAAACTTTTTTCTTCTGATTACCAGATGACAGATTCTGCAAAAGGGCACCACCATAACTACCAACAACAGTTCAGAGGGGAGACAGCAGTATTGATCGGGCCAAGATTCATCACTCTCCACTATCTCTTATAAAAATCTAATGTCATGACATTAAAGGTTTGATGCCATGAGGAAAAAAAAAACTTGCACAGAGACAGCCAAGTGACTAGAGCTGATAGGAAGCACACCGGGAGTGTTGATTGACACAGAGCTTTGGCCCCGGTGTGGTAGACTTAAGCTGTTAATACGCCTGATAAAATTCCCACTCCATTAAAGCTATAGGCGGCGAGGGTCTTGTTAATTGCTGTGTTGACACATGACTGCTCTAATTTAAGTCCAACTTACTTTATTTTTCCTCATCAGATGTAATTTTCCTGCCATGCTCAGAATATTAACCTATTTCAAACTTTGCCCCTGAGGCATTACTGTATATTCTGTATATAATTATGCTGAATATAGAAAGCTAACACATCTGTTGCAGTCATCAGATGTTATAAGAGCGACCAGGCTAAGATGAATATCCTCTTTGGCGTGCCACAGGGATTTGTGTTTTTTTGCTCATTATATTTTTAACTTCAATGTATCAAAACAGTCTAATTAACCCTAAAGTTCTTCACCCATATAGAAGATATCTCATCTCATACGTAATAGATAATATCTAGTGGCTAAAGTTTAGCTTTTGGCAAACATTTACGGGATTTTTTTTCACCTTGCTTCTCAGGGCTGTTGTAAACTTGCCAATCCAGATAGGCTAATTTGATTTCACTGTAGATATTTTTTCACCTTAGGGCTGTGACGGTTAACGCATCAGCTTGCCCTGTGCAAGGGGCAGGGACAGTTCATCAGGCTAATGGTGGATTTCTTTCTAGTGCATATCTTTATTTCTCTCACGTGGTATCTATAAATAAAGAGAGAAACTAATAAAATAAAAAACCCTCCGCGGACGTAAAAAATTTAGGTGTGCAGATCTCTTCAGCTCGTATGCAGTAACAAAATCATAAGACTCATTTGAGAAAAACTACACCGAACAGCAGATTTATTGCAGCTCTATCGTTGCAGCGATCAGCTGTGGAAATATTCAAATACAGTGTGAGTTTTTTTTAGGTGGCTAAAATATGTTTTGCTGTGTGCCCAGCCACAGCAGTACATCGCTTAGCATCTGTGCCGGTGTTGAGGAACTGTTTTCAGAGGAGGGAGGTGGCTGGGGTGTGACTTTTCTACTTAAAATAAATATGAAATACTACCTTTTCATGTTGTATGTCCCTCACGGTCAACTGCTAAACTGCGGTAATACATTGCTTGCGATGACTGTCAAAGCCCTATTTCAACTACATTTTCTAAAACATCTCTCACTAAATAGACACATCACCTGACTAGCAACATCCAATCAAACTCATGCCGGCCCCAACCATGTGACCAGGGACAAGGCCAGCATGGGTTCCTTCTTGTTGTTGGCAACCAAAGTCATTTAGTGTATTTTGTGGCCTGTTAATTGAATAGTGATAATCAATTCCTTACACCAAACAACAAATAACTGTACCAGTACTACCGGTGCTGCAACACCAAGAGGTAATAGTCTTGCAAGGTGGCCCTTTAAAAGAATCCATGCTGCTTCTTAAGATTATCTCAGCGATTCCTCAAAGAGCAGAGCCTTTCCCGCCAAGCCTAACTGTATAACCATTTGCTATAAGTGGTCAATTCCTTGACGTTTAAGTGTTTCTGACTGAGCTGAATTCATTTATCATCGGCCAAATTCACCACAACAGCGTTTTGCCAGCATGTCCCCTCAAGCTCAAATTACACTTCCACATCTGCATGACCACCAGGGCCCAAAGTAACATTGAATTTCATCATCTGTCCGTGTCAGCGGGGGTGAACATGTATGCAAACAGACAACCCATGTAGTGAAAACAGAACCATTTTGGACAATATCCAGCCCTTCAGGGTGCAAGCCATGTGAATGAGTAGAGCAGAGTACAGGGGCGCGGAGGAAGTCAGTACAACTGCGCTTGTTTGTAGCTGAAAGATTAGACAGTATACAGAGACTGTTGGGGGCATGCTGCTTCAGATTTTAAAGAGAGGATAAAAATCTGCTTCCTGTGTACCACAAAGCATGTTCGACAGAGCCCGGCTTTCTTTTGCCTGAGCTGGCTCACAAACCCTAAAGCCTCGGGTCAGAGATAACAGGTACCATGAAGGTGGTTATCATCTTGCTCTGTTAACCCAGACTCTGCTTCAGACTCCGAGCACGTTGACACAAACCCAGCTGATGTGTCACTTGACTTTTAGAATTAAGCAATTAGTTACTACTACTACTACTTCCACCTTTGAAGAATATAAAAAAAAAGTATTGCAGTATGAAGCAGCAATGTTGTTTCAACTAATGGTCTGGATGAATGCTGGCAGAAAATGACTAATTGTGGGAATTCACAAGTTGACATATTTACTTTACCACTGTGTTTATTTCCAAACCCGAGCTGCATATTCTATAGCTCTTAAACTTTAAACATGATGCAGCAGATTTAAATATTTCTCTCAAGAACTGCATTTATGTGTTCTGACCCTCTCTTGATAAAGTAGATATGGAAATCACTTTAGGTTTAGGGCACCCCCGATGTTCATATGGTAGCAGCCTCATTGAAATGAATGTGGGGGCAGTGAGCATGGCTTTAAGTATGCTTCAACTGAAGCCCTTGTTGGGCAGTCGAAGAGGATTTGAAACCATGTCTTTTTTGGGGGGCAGACGGTATGTTTTACACACAAAGAGATGTATCAGTCTCTTTCATAAAGACTGATACAGAGATTCCAGAGCAATGTTAAAATCCCAAACCTTAGCCCTAATAATAGATGACAGTCCCATTCCCACACTACTAAGATTAGTGGCTCAGTCTGCACTCAGGCCACCTGGGCTGAAAATATATACACTCATGATGCTGCATGGCACTTTGGGTAAAAGCAGCCGTCAAATGGCATGCTATTAGTTTCACCTATTAGACCCATTTCTGTCATGAATAGGAAATGCAGTTGGAGCGGGGACAGGATATACTGTAGTGGGACTATTTAATCCATGAAAGTGAGACATGGATTGTTCTAATGGCTTTTCAGCAGCACTCGTAATATTTTGGCACACTCGGTCTGATGATATTCTGTGATACATGCTGAATATCCAGAAATGGTGTGATTGCATTTTTTTAAGGTTTTTAATAAATGCCAATGCAATGCACATAAACACAGATCTTTCCAATGCACTGTATAAAGACACTATGTGTTTTAATTTTAAAACACTTGACCGCACTTGACCTTTGTTTTGTTTTTTGTTTTTTTTTTGTTTTTTTGCAAATTGTGGGACATTTCTTGTCAGGTTGCTCATTGTGTTTTTGTACCATGTTTTAGTTTTAATTGAGAATTTTTTTTTTTTTTTAAGGTTTCAGAGGTTTAATGCTAGAGAAGACTACTGATGTAGATTCATGCGTTAAAGGGTCAATTTAAAACTTTAAGGCCATCCAGACACAAACTATTTGAGTTTGAGATTTGCACACACTGAAATGGGTTTAAATGTGTCTATCATGCATCACAAACAATATGATGCCATAACAGTCTTTCTTCTCTTCACTTCACATCACATCACTTTCTTTCATGTGTTCTCAGGGTGCGGGGAACTTTTCTCTGAAAACGATAAAGATATTAGATATTATAAAGATAAAGATATTAATGAGGCCAAACGGGAGAAAAATAAAAAATACAAATTCAGCACGGAAGCAATTTCCTTTTTGATTTGGCTATTTTTTAATCTAACATCTAAGAAACACATGAATGTTAAATTACCAAACATGGTTTTCTACACTGGAATATAGTTTTCACTGAGTGATATTTTCCATCTACTTTATCCTTCATGCCTGCACACAGAGAGAAAGACAGAAAGGTTGGAAGGGGGGAGGAGGTATTAATTTGAAATGAGGGAGAGAGCTCAAACACCTCCATTATCACAGAATTTGTTTTGCTGTTTTAATACTTATACAGTGGTAAATTCAAAATTAATTATGCATGAATTTGATGCATAAATTACGGGTTGAGACACGGGAAGCAAAACCCTGATGAAAATGGAAATCGGAAGCTATCAGAGGACGATGTCAAAAATCTTTCGCTCTGTGCAGAAGATGGGAAAATAAATGTTTATTTTCGGGTCACTGGCGATGTTAATTAGAATAGCGTTTTTTTTATTTGTCTTTCTGCCCAAGCATGAATGGTGCTGGGCTCCGAGCTGAATGGGATTGCCACCGCGAGGCCATTTCTGATGCTTTGTAAATGATGGCTCGTCAAATTAAAGGACATTTTCAATGACAGGTTGCCTGTTCCTCTGAGGATCATATCCTCCAACCTGACAGCCCCAAGGTGAAATAATTGAGTATAAATCACATTAGCTGGTATTTACACAGATTAGATATGCAGCTATTATGCTTTAGTAATGCCTATGAATACACTATTAAAAGGCATCTTTGGTATTTTTCAAACTGGACCCTCTTTTCCTGTTTTTGTGTCTAAGTGACTAATGGGATGAACAGTTTTTTAAATTGGCCCAGTATTGGGTGAGAGCAGCTTCAAAACAGGCTGCAGTTTATCTACTTGGGACATTTGTGCTTCCTCAATTTCTGTCAAATTAAAGTAGCTGTTTTTTCTTCTGAAAGGCTCAGATTGTTATTTAAGTGTCTGAAAACATTATGGAAAGGATCCCATCAGAGATAGACTTTTTTTCAAAGAGTACAATCATTTTTTTCAATTGCATTTGCCAAACTCAGCACTCCATTTAATAAACAATAATGTTAGCACGAACAGACCCAACGTATTTTTTCAAACTAACTGGGTGAATTAACGTTTATTTTAATCAAACCGCAGTTGGTGATTGTTGGAACTGTGGAAAGACAAACCAAGAGGGCTCTGGTGGGTTTATTATGTTTCTATAACTTAAGAGAGTAAGTTTTACAATGATAGTTACAGATTATTCAAAAGGACTCTGGTGAGTTTAACACTGTTGATTTCAGGGCTGTTTCTGGATAAATGAAAACGATCTTGATTTTTAACAAAAAATTGTGGAGTTATCCTATATATCCCCCTTATCCATACATCCTAGAAATGTCCTAAATTCCTAGAAACATCCTAAAGTGTAGATATGTGCTAAAATCCTAGAAATGTCCTAAAATCTTACAAATATCCTTTAATCCTAAAAACATGTATGGGACTACTGCGTATGGCCCCTGGCCACCTGTCATTTTGAAAAAGTGACCCCAAGGCAAAGCAAACAGAGTATCCCTGCTTTAAAGTACAGCACTGTTCCATGTTAAGCTGCTTAAGCAAAGATTAGCTAAAAAAGAAATCACACAGGCCCTTGCAGATGGTAACATTGGTCAAAGCTAAAGCCTTCATGCATACTGTATGATCACATGGCTCCATGTTGTGTGGTTGTGGCCCTAAATGGCAGCTTTATTTCAATTTCCATCTGAGACTCTGATTGCAGTCATAACCTCTCAACAAGCATCCGAGGAGAACGCTTCCTCTCTGTTTGTCAGCTCCCAAACGTGCGCTTCATTTGACAAACTGCTCACAGCAGCATTTTCACCAGACACAATGGTAATCAAGCGACGCACGTTTCTCCTGCTATGCCTTTTGTCCTGCACCTGTAAAGAGATTTCAGATGTGCACCAAACCTTGGCTTTCTTGAGGATGGAGTGTGTGTGTGTGTGTGTGTGTGTGTGTGTGTGTGTGTGTGTGTGTGTGTGTGTGTGTGTGTGTTTGTGTGTTTACCGGGTGTGCAGGACCGTAAACATGATTCACCGCAGGGGTCTGATCAAATCTCTGCTGCAGCCTGGCAGGGAGGGGGAGTGGGTTTCTTTATCCTTACCAAAGAACTTCAAAGCCAACAAAAGTTTCTCTTCTGCTTGCAGTGGAAGGTTAAAGAGCAGGGACACTTTGTATTTTGTCTAGCATTTCTACGGGTGAATTCAAGCGATGTCTTTACATGCTTGGTTACTCCGGTATACATGTAAAGAATGATTTATCTTGGTGTAGAGCTCCAGTTAGCCTTCCTAACTCACCTATTCTTCCACAGCATCTATAAGGTGAAGTGTTGCGACGCAGCGCTCTTGCACCAACTGCTGATCTCAATAATACGGAGCGTGTTGTGTTTAGAGTCCGCCTGCAGATCCACCATCTGTTTCATATCTGCCACTCTGTTGAAAGCATTAAATAGGCTGATTATAGACATTATCAGTAAGTGCCACCCATTGTGACAACAGATGTAAATCGCTTTAGCAATGACGGTGTAAAATGGTCTCGTCCGTGTCGGCTAAAATCAAGCATCCCTTCTTTCATTCAGAAACCCATTTTATTCTGCAATTGGAAGTCTGTGAATACGACAACTGATGCGTTATTATTCAGAGCATCCATCCAACAAACAGGTGAGGAATAAAAGCAGACAACAACACATAAGCAGTTATTATAACCACTGACTAGAAAGCAGACAGAAAAGCTTCCAATCTGACTTTCAAAATCAATTAAATATCTAGAGGGGGGAAAAAAACAACACCCCATAGTGTGTATCTCCATCCTTTTCAACATTGATTCAGCCACCTATCCCTTTCCAGACACCTTAAACTAATTAGGCCCTCAAAGTACAGCAGGAGAGAAGTATCCGACAATTAACTCCAGCGCTGTGCTGCTATGGCATTTAGTTTTCAACGTGTCCCATTGTTAGGTATCGACTAAATGCCACATGGACATCGATCCCCACTTGACTATTAGCATGCCTCTGATTCTCATCTCATAAAGCTGGTTAGATCGTGTTTACAGTCAGAACTCTTGCATGCCTGCTGCTTGTCTGAGGCGATGAAATGATGATGTGTTACCACTACTGGAATATTAAGTGTCTATCCGACACTGCAGGATCCCATGTGATGCCACCTTTTTGTATTGGTAATAAATGAATCAATGGTCACACAAACGCTGCCAGATAAAGTGGTTTGATGGTGGACACTTCACTGCACTGATTTCTAACTAAACTAAAAACAACTTAAGATAAACATGACAGGCTGTTGGTAAGATTGACTGATTAATGCTGTAAGATTTAGTTAATTCTTTATTTTTTTTGCTGCTGCATTTCAACTGAAGTCAGGCTGATAGAATGACATTAGGCTGTAGGTTAAATACTATGAAGCCCTATCTGGCCAAAAACTAAATGAGTAAGACACTGAATACAAAAAACGATCAATTAACAGGCTAAAATCATCCCACAGTTGCCCGTTACACATAATAATTATCACTATGTAATCAGAAGTGTGAAACATACCACTCAGACACTTCCATATGCAGGGTTGTACTTACAAGTGGAACTAAGTACCCCTGGCCCAAACACAGGGGGGACCCTCAAAATACTTGGACTTATTTTCAATACATTGCCACAAGAAATCAATTATTTTTGGTTAAGTGGTTTGACGGACTTTTTCTTCTTATAATAATATATTAGAGCCTTTCAGGAGCCCTCTTTCCCTCAAAGTTAGACATGGTTTAGTCAACTCCTGCAGCAGGGCGAGTAAAAAAGTAACTTTAGAGAATAAACTTTTATTATCATTAAAGAAAAACACTGGTTTAGCTTACTCAATCATATAGCTGTTAACTAGTGATGCACAGGTGAACATTTTTAATACCCACACCCACTTGTTCTGGGAGCCAATCAATGAAACTATGCATTTTTCAACCACCTGAGCTGGCTCCAACATGTAAACCTCCATCTTTATGCTGTATAAAAGCACAGGACTGAGGACTGACAAGGTAAGAGACATGGACGGAGCTCCACAGTGCATGCGTTCGGAAGAGGGAGAGTGACAGAGATAGGGGAAGAGAGGGTGGAAGGTGGACTACTGCATGCAATGTTTCTATAGGATATTGACTACTTGCTCAGAAGGCTGCTTTGTCACTTTGGACCTACCTGTCAAAACCCAATATACTTTCTAGTAAACTTACTAACGAAACCCACCTTACCTACTGGTCAACCCTGCACATCAATACTGGCTACTTTAAAAAACAGTTTCAAGCAGAAACTCTACTTACCAGCACCTCTAAAGCTCAGTAATCTACTTGTTATTTTTCTTGTTTGTTAAATCCATACAAAAATTATAAAAATTGATGTGTTATATTCAGGAATTATTTTTACTTACTGAAGTCTCAAATAGTTGCCTGGCAACCCTGCAGTAACAACAGGACAACAGAAAGTCACTCTCAGTCTGATATACTACAAAATGAACATTGACTGACGTTAGATAACAACACCAATTAAGATCACTTGCACAGCTAGAGATTAAAAATGCATATTCCTGGTGTAGTTTTCCATCCATCATGGCATGTAAACACAGCTGTAAATTCATCTCAACCTGTATTCAAGAATCTGCAACAACGCTCATACAAGTACAAACACAAACAAACGCACCCACATACTGTCTGTCTTTCTGCCTTTACTATGTTGGTATGCATATATTGTGCACAAACAATCCTCAATCCACCATTAAACACTACACACATGCATGAACACACACAGATGCACATAAACAACTGGCAGCCAATTATTCTCTCTTTAATTATTTTGCATGCTGCCCTTTATGGTGATTACCGTGACCTTTCCCTGCGGAGCATCTCCTCCACTCTGCCTCTGCAAGCCCACCATCTTGGAGGCTTTTAGCCCCCATGTTTCAACAGTGGCTTCCAGAAAACCGACCCCCATAATCGACCAGGCGAAAAACTGAGACCAATTAAAAGTATTTTACCCAGCACTTAAGGTTGACAGGAGCTGGCACTCTCAGCTCAGCAAATGCCATTTTAACGGCAATTTCATGAATGTGTAATTGCTGGGCTAATGAACCTGATGGTTTGAGTGTTGTAATAGAGGGACCCCCCACCTGGGCCATTGCACGCACACACACACAAATGCATGCAGGTGCACGAGCGCGCACACACACAATAGCCACGACCATTTCTGCAGCTTTTATTCATTAAGCCTAATTATTTGGCTGGCAGGAGAATCAAATCAATGTCTAATTTTGCTGAGACCCTTAAACCAGGTTTAGCTTGCTATTTATAGCTAAAATAAAACTGTATATACTGTATATAGAAAGACAAAAAATACATTAATTGTATTTATTTATTTTTTAAATTAGGGTCTTTTTGCTAAGATGAAGTACATCTATTTTAGCATGGCACATGGTAAGGTGGACCCATGTTGAACCCTGTCTGACTGACTTTTCGTTGTTTTTAAACTGACTCATTTTCCAAAAGAATCTCGTAAAAGGGGTCTTAAAATTTACATTTGATGGCTGCATACATAATATTGTACATAGAGACTAAGGCTACCGCATGGATGTATTAAGAGTACTGGATACAGCATTCGAGGTGGGGCTCAATTCATTCCTATGAAAGTGTCTCAGTGGTGCTTGAAGCCAAAACAATTCAGCTGCCGAATGTAAAATTACCCAGATGATCAGCACTGCTTCCACACTCAGTTGTCTATAAAGCAGATGTACTAGAGACTTCTAACAGTCAAGCACTCCACTAACTTTAATTAGAATAAAATGACTTATCCTTGGCGCTCTTCTAAACTTTCCAAACGTTATAAGACTAAACTGATCAAATTCTGATAGTGACATGAGTCATTTTGCTGGGATCGTGATGCTAAAAACATTATCTATTGATTTACAGACATCTCTGTTTAGCCACTTCAAACACTGTCTTCAAATCCTAAAGCTGCATGTCACAGGCAACATGTCAGCACTGTCATGAGCTCATGATCCATGTAGATGTAGAAATAAAGTATTGCTTTCAAGAATTGTTCTTATGTTATTACAGTAGACTAGAGCATTTTAATCTTTCCAGTATATGTAATTAGATTAAGGAAAATCAGATGTTTTAGCCTTTTATGCATTTGTTACTAATGTTACAAGAGATATATCGAGATAAAAACCTGCTGCTGGCTCGGGTTGCGGAAGTGTAACTTTCCCAAATCCAGTAAAGAGAAGCAACACATGCTAACACTGAACAAAACCAACCAACAAACAAAAAAACCCAACAAACTATGTAATAACTTTACAAGCTCTTTATATTAATGTTCAGTGTAGCTTGTAGCTAGTTGGTCTGACATGCTAACTATTTCAGCCCACATTACAGAAGACAAGGACACATTCCCTATATTTTATATGTTTTATATTGCTCTGGTGTTTTTTTGGTCTTGAAGAGACTGAAAAAAAGACACTATCCTCAAAACTAATACAAAGTACTAACTCCTCTCGTTACAGCTCGAAGACTACATAAATAATAGATGTAGCGAACCTAAGGTCAGCCAATGGTTTATGGACTGCCGTTTTGAAGCCCCGAGTTAGAGAAGACCTCCGACAAAACCCCCCAATGTATTTTAAGGGAAGGTTGTAAAGAAGAAGAAACTGACCGAATGCAAAAATTTGTGGATTTTACTAAGGGACAGTATTTCTTCTCAGAGGAGTTAGAATGATATTACAAAATGAAGTTTGTACTTTGATCATAGACGGAGCTACCGTGACATCACCCTTTGGTTTGTGGACTGCCATTTAGGTGTTTTGGTGCCAGAAGTAACCACATATGGACATGAGTGGAGCTGTGGAGGAGTGAGGGGTGGCTGTCTCAGACTCTAGCGATGCCTTAGCCTGTCAATCAAATTTGCCTCACCCTTAATTATGTGTAACTTAACTAAGTCTTAATAAAAAGTAAACAAGGTATTTACTCTTGGAGCCAGCCTCAAGTGGCTATTCCATGAACAAGCAGTTTTTGGTACTTTCACATTGGCTTGATTTATCATCCTCATTGGCTGATGCTTGCTACAGCTCTACACACTCATTGCTTCAATGTGGAGAAATTCAAAGCTTGACAGGGTTGCCTTTTCTTGTTACTAGTGCTAAACCAAGATTGGACAATCAGGTATATTGAAAGTTAATAATAATAATAAAAATAAATCAGTCCTTTTAGTTATTTTTTGCCTTTAACTGAGTCCTCAAAGTTAACTTAATTCCACAGACAAAACAGTCATTTTTATGTAACTGGTTAGAGATGACTGACAGGTTCTTGAGTTCTTGGGAAATAAAGTTTCCTGATCACTCATTCAGAAACCTTTTTGTAGAGAATGAGGCCACAGTTTTTTTACACCAATTACGATGTTTTTTTAGTTTGATTATTAAAGAAAGGAAGAATGAAATGAAGCAAAGCTTGTTAAGATAAAGGTCTCAACTATCACAAGATTTGGTTAAATTTGTGTTAATTCTTGAAATCCCAAGACCACAAATCCCTGGAGGGACTGACAAATCAGGTTTGTGTTGTTAAATGTGCAAAAAAGGCAACACAGTTGTTAGCCTTAGCAGAAGGGCCGTAGCAAATTAACATAACCCTCCCACTAGAGCTCACATGAGTGACAAAGGTCACAGCAAGTGCATATATTTGTAATAGATGGTTGGTAGATGGTTAACCTCACTCCCATGGTACAAATTCAAAGTGCCACCTAACTTAAAAGCACATTCAAATTAGCCTTAACACCATTTGTCATGGGTTCATTTTTCCTGCACGAGTTACATTTTTTACCTACTTTGTATTATGTAGGCTATTATGTGGCCTTCTTTAACCCTTTGAAACCTGAGAAAAAAATTAGCTTGATTTCTTTCTCAAAAAAAAGAGTTAAAAAAAAGAAAAACAAGAAAATGTCCTACATATACACACACACATACCCACATGCATAAAATACACACACACATAATTTTGTCTTTTGCTGTAATATAATTCCAAATAATATAACAATTCCAAATGTAATAAAGTTCCAAATATAAAAAGTAAAATTATATATTAGAAATAAAATTAGATAATTAGATATAAAATTACCATAAATATAGTTTTTCTGGACATTTTTCTCTTTGCTTTGGATACATTTCTAATAACCCTCCCATTTTTCTAAAAAAATGATTTTAGGTAATTTTCTTGTCACATTTACTAATTTCTAATTTAATATAATCAAACCAATTTACTGAAGTTTCAAAGGGCTTAATACCTTGTGAAAGGCGTCTGAACGCAGCACAAGAAAACCGATGTTGATCCAGGTTTCAAAAGGTTAAAATAAGGTGTTCTTTATGCTCTTGAGAAACGTGATGAATAATAAGTAAAAAGGGATCAGCTGTGCATCCAGAGAGTCCATGTCCGCCTTTCTTTCTCTCTGTTCAGCTGTGTGTTGTCCCTTCCTGGGGTTATTACACGGCCCTCCACCAGGCTTTGTTTGGCCTTCCACAAGGCTCCAGCGGGACCTAATGACTTTCATTATCAGATGGGGGAATTTAATTTGAGCTGCACCGCTGTCAGAGATGAGTAGCCCGATAGGGAGCCACGCAGGAGAAAATAAAAGAGTGAGTAATTACTCTTTAGGGTTGTGGGTGGGGTAGGTGCAGTTTGTGGGTGACGAGAGCACAGCGGGTCGAGACACTGAGAGAAAGAGAGACACAGAGCGTGCTTTATGAAAGAAATCAATAGTGACTTGCCACCGTCAGGTTATGAGATTTCAGTTGGGATCCGTTTCCTCATTGTGACCGGAGCAATGGTCCGCGTTATTATCCACGAGGCCGCTAGACGGGTTAGCAAACAAAAGGGGGAAAAGCTGGGTGAGCGCGAGGAGCTGTTTGCGGGGACACGAGAGCGAGGCCAGATTAGTAATGTGTGATTAGGAAGCTATTCACTTGCGGAATTACTGTCTTCTACCTCTCGACAAACACGACTGAAGACAGAAATGATGGCAAAAGATAAAATATTCATCTATCTCATTTCAATTTCCCCCACACAGTTTGATGCATAATCGCTGTATATATGAATACTTTCTGCAAAAACTATAAGATAAAATAACAGTTGATTGCAATGGATGTAGATAAAACGGCGGCTGTTATGCGGGCTCATCGTCAAAGCAGATGTTGTGACATTGTCTTTCTCAACTCGCTCACAGCTCACTTTGGCAGCGTAAAAGTGACACCATAGCGCCGACCTTGATGAAGACAAGAAGCCTGGAGTAAATGGAAATCTCTCTGAGGTGTGCCTTTGCCAGCTCCGCTCCCTGCTCTTCCAGCATTTGTAAATCTTCCATCTGTCTCCACAGGTCTCTCCAATCACAGGAAGCCTGCTCTGCTGCATCAGTGTGGTGGTGCTTGTGCTTATCAGCCAAGCATCAAAGGCTGCCAAACAACACTGGATAAAGGAAGCCTATAGTGTTCTGCTTGTTGCAGCACAGACACGCGCTACAATGAAAGTCAAACTGAAATTATTATTATTTTTGTCACATTTCACTGGTGTTTGTTTTGATTTGCACTTATTTGATCATAATCGTAATTACCAAAAAGAAGAAACTTTTTATTACTATTTTTTGTTTCCAGCAAATGTTCTCCCATCAGTGTCTATTGGGAATCAGTGCTAATGTTAGCAAACTTGGCTAACTAGCATCCATGCTTTGAGGGGAATAAAGACTGTAGACTGACTGAGACTGTAAGAATAATGATGTACCCACCGTGTAGGTGTGTATGAAAATACTGATGTACTGATATTGATGTATAATATTAATATGGAAATACTATCACCATTTTCTGTGATATTGTATTGGTTCTCAAAAATATTTTCTTTTCTTTTCTTTTTTTTTTTGAATAGCTTACACGCAAAGATTCATATGGTATCATTTTGTGTTGTGTTCAAACCAGCGACTGCTAGCTAGAAGTGTTTGTAATCTATCTTTGACCATTTGTCTAGACTCTGATAAATAAAAATGCAGATCCACTGTTCTTATTGCATATAGCATTAAGTGAATCTTTTCACATCAAATTTTATATGATGGTGTGTTCTTCACAGTACTACAACAGTTTCCGAAAATCTGATCTCAATACACCATCTTGCTTACAATACACAATATATTGAAAAACCACTGAATTTGAATCCCTGTATCGAGACACGTGTCATATTGCCAGATTCTTGCCAAGACACAGCTCTAATCTTGGTGTCGCTCAACGGTTTGTGGACTCCTATTTTAAAGCCTCAATGTCAGCGTGTTGGCCATCACAATCTTGGATGTTTTGGGCAAGAAGTGATCATAATTGGACAAGAGGAGGAGCTTTGGAGGATCGAGGGGATGGATCTGACTTATAAGCCCCTTTTTAATGCCTCATCAGGCAGGAATTTCACGCCGTTATGCCACCATCTTGTGCCACAAAAAAGGTACAGTTGCAAAATGGGGGCGACAAAGTGGTCTTGCCATTAACTTGACAGTAGAGGTTTTGTAACAGTGCTTAACAAAGTCTGTATAAAAGAGACGGCTATCACGATGGAGTTGTGGGTGGCATGGGTATGACGTTTTTGAGGACACGTTAGGCGTGCAACCCCCACAAAGGAGATTTAGCAGTTAGCTGTTAACTCGAATGAAGAATAGCAGCGATAGAAAATGTCCACAAAATTGGGAAAACAATAAGATTCGGTGGCTCCTTATTCTCCGAGCAGAGGGCGAGATCAGCCACCACATAACAGAGAAGATAAATACCTGTTTTTAGCATTAGTGTTAACGCTACTGTTATTGTTCAAAAAAGCACTGCACACATGTTTATTGTATTTCACACTCAGTGCAGATGCTGTTGTGTTACATGTCATGCCTCTTTAACTTCTGAAATGCCAGCATGCTGTCTAAAATTACTGAGTGATGTCACTGTTGTTCTGTTCTGTTCTGTCCCTATAGCACAATCTCTGTGTAATAAGAGCTATAGACTGTGGTGACACCTCATAGACTCAAAGCTGTCCCACTCTTAATTATGCCTTTCTATGGACTCACTCTTGGAGCCAGCTTCAAGTGGCCATTTGAGGAACTGCAGTTATTGTCAGTTCCACATTGGCTTCACTTTTCAGTTCTGAAGACTGCAGCTTGATGAAAAACAGAAATTGACTGAATATTTTTTCCTAAATATGCAATAATGCAGAGGGATAGACATGTTTAATCTAAAAAAATTTTTAAAAAGGGGAAAAAACATCTTTGTATAAGCTTTTGCACTATAGGCTGTACCAAGCTATGATGACTTCCAGTCAGTAACACACCACAAATGTTGACAGCACATCTCCTAGCAACACTGGGTCTCGACTGTCAGTCAACCACTGCCCACCCACTCACCTGAAGCTTAGATGGTTTCCACAATATATGACTGATGATATGAGCAATTTTTCTCCTCCCTTTTCAAAAAAAAAAAAAAACATACATATATAATATATAAATATGTAAAACAGCAGCAGTATACTTCCTGGCACACAATGTGAAGAGATTTCAAATTTCTTTGTGATTTAAATAAAAATATGACAAAGTAGGCACTGACAAAGTAAGAAACTGTCCTCTACCTATTAAAGGTCAGCCTTTCTGGCATAGTCTGCATACTGAAAATAATGGAATGCTAATCAATATAGACGCAATATTGGTATTTTCTTGCAATATTGCATCACTGCAGGTGTTTTCAGGCCACTTTGAAACCCCTCAAAGCCCATGACAGCTAATGTTTGTAGAGTAGTGACTTCACACTGATTACCCAGTCTCCATGAACAACAACAGTAATAGGTGTTAACGCTTGGAGAAAATTGAGATTGAAGCTCAAATATGTGAAGATTCCTTCTTGGTGGGCCTCAATACTATGTTGTTTTCATCCCCTCCCTCCTTCCCCCTCAGCTGGTCAAGCTCCTGCTTCGACACGTCACTCATCTTGATGAGCTGTCTCCCTTGAAACGCTGTTTAGCCCGAGGCTGAGGATACCAGTAGGTGTAAATCCAAGAAGCTGACAGTGAATGTATAATTATAAAGCCACCGCTCTGAGATTTACGCATGATCCTATAACCATAAAATAAATTATTTATTGTTGTTTCATTTGAAAATTCCTCACTAGAATTCCAGATATCCCACTTTTTCTCCATCTCCAGATGTTCCTATGGTTATATCTTCATTTATATGACCAGCAGAGAGCAGCATTGCTATCTGTTTGACAATATTGAGACATTTAGATTAACGACCCTCTCACACTGTCTGTTACCTGCTACTGATTCAGTAGTGGTGCTGTCGGGTGGAGTTCTGGAGGAGAGAAAAGAGTGACGGGAGGGTGGATAACACAAAGACAGGGAATAAAGCAACAGTGACTGACAGACGGGTGAGATGGGGGGAAATTTAAATGCTGTAATTCTATGCAGATCTGATGGGAGTCAGAAGATTAAAATTAAAACGGCTGATTTAATTTGTGTTACATTCACAGTCACTTTGCACTGTGTTTCATTGTCAGAGTGTCATATCTCCAGGTATGGAAGCTATCACCATTGTTACCTTCCTCACATGTCAGCACATCCTCTTCCACCATATTTTTTTAATGGTGTTAAAAAGAAATAATTCATTGATGCATTAAAATCTAAAAATAACTAAGTTGTATTAACTCAATTTGTGTTTTGACTTTCACTGTACTTCCTTAACCCTTTGAAATCTGGGCAAAATAGCTATTTATTTAAAAACATAGGAAGAAGGCAATGTGCAACTTAAGAAGATATGACACAGAAATAAGCAAGAAATGAGTACATTTAGAAAATTACTATTTTAAAAAGGCTAAAAAAGCTACTATGTCTCTGATAATAATAACACATTAAAACATCTTAACTTTATTTTTTCAGAAATATTACAATGTTTAAGCAGTTTTTAGGTCATTTTCTTGTTTTTTTATTTATTTTTTATCTAATTTATTCATTTGCTAATTTCAAGTACTTTTTCTAGTACTTTTTACTAATTTCTTGCTTATATCAGAGAAAAAAAGAAAAAGAAAAAAGAAGATGTATAAATGCAACACAAGAAAAGTGATGTCGATCTGGGTTTCAAAGGGTTAACTGACTTTCTACTTTAAATGACATTTTCTTGTATGCTGAGTTTATGAAATCTAATAACCCTGGTATTGAGAGGCACGGCATTATGCAAAATTTTAATTTCAGTTAATCCAGGTAATCTTTAAAATGTGTACCCTGCCCATTTTCTACATCTCCATCATCACCATTAATCCAAACATACACACATGGAAGCTCCCACCGTGTCCTCCTGTTCCATGAAACGAGTAGGTGGATCTAATAAACTTCCATAGTCAGTCTGTTCAGAAAATTGGCCTTGTGCCTGAGTACTGTACATCAATGGGAAAAACATGACACACTGCCTGAATCAGGGCTGATTCTCACTCAGGGTACCTTATGAAAAACAAAAAGTGGGCAACACATTTCTGTGTCCTCTTTTGAACTGAGGAGTACTGGCTGCTTATATATTTTGATAACCACAGTGGGCTGCTGAGCATGCTAACAAAGAGCCAATTAGAGAACTCATACTAAACCCACAATCAAGACAATTTCAGCATGTACAGCTTTATGTTAATGGTCCTCATAGGTCCAATATTTTGCTTTCAATACAAAAGCTTTGGAAAACCAATCCCAATAAAATGCATGCACTTCTCAAGATCCAAAAGCAGCCCTATCGCCAGAAGAAAAAAAAAAGCTGGCACTGTAGATTTTTGCAAAGCACAGATACATCACATTTATATGTTATTATGTATCAGACATGTTCAAACAAAAACCACTTAGTTATGGTAAGGAGATCATGTTAAGATCATGTTTTAGCCAAAAATTCACAGTTTGAGTGACACAACTAGAAACACAGCAATGTCTCAGTAAAAAAAAAACACAAAAAAACATGCTTTTCATGGCACTATCCTGACAAGACATCTGGCAATGCTTTGGTAAAATGATGGCTGCTTTCCGTGGCACGATCTTAGCCAGAAACACCACCATATCATGCTTCCAGACAACAGCTTTTCACTATCCTGGCACTAAACACTTGCTAAAACACAACTGGTCTTGTTGTTTGTCAATTTCCGATAGTGGTCCTCGCAGGTCTGCAACGAAGGGTTGATGTCACACCAAAGTGTGTTATTTGGAAGGAAAGCGTATTTTTTAAATAATTGAAACAGAAGTGCCGTGTATTTACGTCACACTGCAAACGTCACCAACATCATGAGGTGCTGTCTGCGATTTCTGCTGAGTGCTGATTGGACTTTTTTTTTTTTTTTTTGAACAGCATCCAGATATGAAAAATGGTCAACTTTGTGTAAAATGACAGTGCTCATCACAGTCATTTTAGCCATCTAGTCCCAGCGGAGAAGTGACAAACAGCATACCCCTACGACAAACTGTCACATCTAACATATACAAATGCTGAACAACAACAACAATGGAGAAGAAATATGTTAATATGAAGTAAATAGTTTATATTATGTTTCTCAGGAAGCCACGCAAACCGGCAGGTTCATTCTCTCTCACAATATTCAGCCCCCTGGTGTCTGGCTGCAGTACAGGTCATAAAGCCCACCCCTCCGTGTTAGTGCATGAGACATAGGCCAAACTGACACTGAAGGTAGTTGTCATCAAGTGTTCGTTTTTCTGATAAGTTTGGTTTTAATAAGTTATTTAATTATATAAAAAGGGAATTTTCTACCATGACTGACAGCTGCGCGCATCCATCCATGCCGTCGTATTAAATGGAGCTGCACGTGATTGGTCGGCCAGGTGTTTTTTAACATCTGACATCACCAGCGTAAGATGGCAGTGGCTGTATCCAGGATATGTGAGCTTCACTTAAGCTTAGCGGGGGTAAGTGGGGTTTCGTCATCCGTCCCTATATCTATTTATGGTGCCAACCATATGTTTGTAATGTTTACTTTTACAGATGTTCCATATGAAAAACCTGATGCTACGGAAGCTTCTCGGCTGAAAAAAACACTGTGCCTCAAACCTCTCCAACACTCCCAGCTGGGCGTTTCCTAAAGGAGCGCATGGTGTTTCAGCTGGAAGAAAAGCACTCTGGGTGACAAAGGGACTTTATGTGTAGCATAGTTGACACAGTGGCAGTGGCGAGGAGAGAGGACGGCTGCCGCTGTCATGAATGTGCACAGCTATTGGACACTGTCATCTGAGTTGATGATGGTTCAACTTTTTCAACTTCTCTCTGCAGCTGGCTGCATGACCATGGCAACCACAGAGAGGTGGCTGGGCGTGAAGCGCTTATGACTATATTGCAGGCTTTCAAAGCCTAATATATTAACTCTGCCCTGATATTCCACTATTACTTCAAATGTTGTCTGTTACAAAAAGCCGAGCAGATCAGGAGCAGAGACACGTGCATAATGCTCCAGAGACAGACAGAACTGTAAATGACACAGAAAAAAGAAAAAAACACTTTTTTTTTTCAGTGGCATAAAATGCATTTTCTCTACTTCTCTCCTGCATTTTAGAAACTGGTTGCTGAACTGAGGGTCACTGCAGATAACACTGTGATGTGTGACATGAATGCAGAAAAGTTGTCATTCACTGCTCACTGCGCACTATAATATGACCTTGTTTGAGAGTTGTGTGAAGCGGAGATCAACAGTACAAGAGGCATCCCAGACTCCAGACGAGACATCACGTCAAACCTCCTTTTGACTTTTCCCTTTTTTTTCCTCCCCTCTGCTCCTTGTCTACTTATTTATTCCAATCTCAGAACACCATGTTCCCAGGGAATATTTCACTTGAATATTTCACTACATGCTCTTCCTCCGACCCCCCCCCAATCTCTCTCACTCTCCGTCTGCACGTTATAGTACTTATTTATTTCAGGAATAATTTTTTGGCGAATTACAGCAAAATGGCTACAGCTGTAATCAGAGGATAAGTAGCAGCCGACATGGCAGGTGTTTGAGGCGAGATAAGGCGAGAACCATTGTGAGACCGTGCCTCACTTCCATTTAAATGTTTTGGGGCTTCGACTTCCTTTTTTGATTTGTTACCTACAGCTTCCCCGTGAGCTGTCAGGAGGGAGATAGCGGGAGTTGCTCCTTAATGTGGTTTCTTGGGCTACCGTGTTGGTGCCGTCCTTCAGATGTTAGGGGTTAGATTTTGGGCATGCCCGCGTGGTGAGACTCAGATGAGTACATGCCATTGCTGGAGTTCATTATTATATTACAAGGAGTGCTGGTTTTGAATCATGTGTAGCCTCTCAACTTCAAAACCAGTGGGATGAACAGGTTGCTGCATGTGCACACGCATGTGTAAAAGGGGGCGCGGTGTGGCCGTGCCCACACTCATGCATCCTGACTCACACATATATATTACAGCCACACTGACACACACAAAAACACACACACTGTCTCACAGGCAGCAGTTGTTAATTATATCACTGTGCTGTTTTGTTCCTACAAGTCCTCCAGAGGAGCTAAAGCCAGCGCGTTCATGTTTGATTTTTGGCTCAGGCACTCACACACAGAGAAAACTGTTTCCACCATGCCCTTAGTCCCCCATTATTAAGCCAATAAAGCAGCATACAATGCTATGTGAGTGTGTGTGAGTGTTGCAGGCGGTGGGGGGGGGGTTCCTCTGCCGAAGCTGCGACTGCATAGCAGCCTCATTTTTATTAGCTCCCAAGACACAATGGACGCCAAGAGAAAACATCAGAGCCTGCACCGTCCTCCTTGCTTCCTTTCTTCTAAATTAAAGTGATATCTCATTGCCGTACAATAGACTGGCTGTCTAACAGCTGGGAAATGGAGAAGAATGATAGCGATGCCTGCCATCGCTGAAAAGATGCGTCAGCTTTGTTTCAAGACAGTTTTGGGAAAGCAACATACAGGGGGATATGGGGGGAGTGGAGCGCTGTCACGAACATGATTTTAAGTTGACGATTAATTATCAGACAAATAATTGTAATTAAGGATTTAATCGTCTGTTCCTGTTAATTTTATGACACACATCAGTGCTGGCTGGTTTGGCTTTGCAACTAGAACTAAATCCAAGTTGTTACTTTGAACATCAAAATGATATGATTATTGGCAAAGGAGTGTCAATTAGTCTACAAAGAGTTTGCTCCAACAATGTTGCACTTCTCGCTCTGCTGTACACAAACGGATTTTAAACGGTGTGTTCTACAACTGTTGGCCGACCTACATAAAAACATGGACCGTTAATTAACCCTTCTGAGATATGAGTAAATTGCTTTGATTCAACGAGCAACTCAGACAAACAAAAAACAAGAAATTAGCCAAAAATTTGATGAAAATTTTTGGTAGATAATTTCAAATATATGATTATGAATTATGAATTATAAATATCATTTTTATAGTTTTCTGGGTAGTTTTTCTTTTCTTTTTTTTTCTTTTTAAATTCAGGAGTTTTTCTTGTCTCCTTTTTTCTTGCAATTTGTGGGATATTTCTTGCCAAGTTGCTTCTGCCTTTCCACTCATGTTTTCGAAAGAAATCAAACCAATTTGCTCAGGTTTCAAAAGGTTTATGTCTTAATATTGTTATTGATATTTATTTTCAAATGGTAATATTAAACAAGGGAACGAGGGATGTCAGTTTCAGGTACTTTAAAGGTTGTTAAAAAAAAAAAAAAAGTCACTCGAAAAGGCCAGCCAACCACAAAAATCCAAAAATCTTTAAACTTCTTGATGGCCAGTCCACCTCCTGATTCTCCAACACTTTTTCACCTCCAACGTGTAAAATACCAATGCTGGATGGTCGGGAAAGACAGGGAAGACTTTGTTTTGCCGCCAGGGTCAAAGCTGATGCTCACTTTGGGGTTACACAAACTACTGACAACTACTCAGTGACTTTACTGCTCATTTCTCCTCCGCTCCAAACGCAAACACTCGCCTGACGGCATCCAGCTTCACTCTCTCTCTCTTAATCACACACTCACTACGCTTACACTGAGCTATTTCTGAAAGGACCCATGCTACTCCGATAACACCATGTTACCATCAAAACAGTTTTATTAGAATTGTCTAATTAGAAAAGCTGAATGGAGGAGACAACTCCAGGATAACTTTCCTCCAGCTGTCAAACACACTGCTGCACCTGTAGGGAAGACTCTCTGTTATAAATAAAGACCAATTATCATCACCTCTGTGTCATGATTTTGCTCCGATACAATCTCATATGAGCTGAAACAGAAGAACCTGCCCAACAGCCGGGCTGTATTTTTCCTTGTGCTCAGGTATAAACTTTATTAACTTTAACCCAGCTGATGGAAAGGCACTCACCTCACTTTCTCTGTTGCCTCATCTTAAACATTGACATGAATTCTCTTGATTGTTAAATCCAGCTATTATGCTTAATGCTTGCGGTCAGCTCAAATAACTGCAATCAGGCAATTATCTTACAAATAATTGTTAATTAGCAAATATAACACGTAGCTGTGGCCAATCGCCATGTCTTTAGTTTTACACTTATTCTGGTATTCCGGCCCTCATATCATATACTGAACAAATATCAATTTTGACCCGACACTAGTTTTTATAGCTGCATTGCAGCATAAGGCATATCGTTTATTTTTACACACACTTTCCATACTAAGCACATTATACGTATTCTAAATTTCAAATATTCACATACTAGTGATAATGATTTTTATCATTACTGTATTTCTGTATTACTTTACATACTCAGCACATTATACATGCTTAACATTTTAGAAATATGTACAATATAGTGCTACTTGTTTTGAGTATTACTGTATTTCTATTTAATATTTTATGTTTCTTCATACTTGTGCTGGTACTTATTTCTGCGTTTTATAATTCTCTATGCTTGGTATCAGAGTGACTGTAACAACCCACAATTTTCCCTCACAGGGGTATATAAAACAAATAAATAAATAAATAGACATTCATGATTTCTGATTTTGATCAAATTTTTACGGCAATTCATCCAATGCATCTCTTTGTGGTAAAAGGTTGTGGGGATATCTGGGTTCAGAGTTTTTTAAACTGTCATTTTTAAAGTTAGCTCTTTCAGTGTGCATGTGCACATACTCACCTCAGTGACATATTAATTCATTTGAATTGATTAATAAATTCCTGGACTTTAAAAGCTTATATGTGTTGTCATATTCACAAAGACAGAATGGAAAACTTGTTAAAGAAGAAACTGTCTGAAAAAATTATTAAAGTCACTGATCGGCACATGCATGTTTTGGATTATTTTCGGAATCAGCTTGTTAGGGGAAATCTTTCTGTTAAGGTTGCATTGCTTTTAATGGATTTGTGATTGGGGGTCTGCAGATTATCCGCCTGATCGATTAATGGAGCCGATATTTGACATTTCGCTGATTATCTGTATCTGCACTTTATTTCAATTATCGCCGATAAAATTAATTGATTAAAGTGCAAATAAAGTGTCAGCAAGGGAGGAACTTTTTTTTTTTTTTTACGTACGGTGACATGTCCCCAGTGTAAATTACTCCTTTTTTATAATTTATTTATATTTAAACAAAAAAATGTGGAAAGACCAACTGTCATTTTCATTCATTATTCCCCAGTATTACTTACAAAAATAATAATGGGCATTTGTGTTTTTGCCAAAAATGAAAGACCAACTCATCATGTTAACTCTTTGTTTGAGCTGATTTTTTACCTGCTCATGAACAGCACCTTACTCTGAGTCCAACAACATCTCCTCTTGGCTAGATGCCTCCCCTCGCCTACTCACAGCTACAGTGCATTACTGAGCCGACTATACACTGCCAGCGATCATGATGGAAGCATTACAACATTTATTCACTGTCACAAACTATTACATTCTGCATGTATTGCTATAGAAACGTGTGGCTTACTTTTTGAAGAGTGGGTGGTGATGCTTTCCCCACTGGACTCCCTGTAGCCCTGTTGCTCAGAACATTCACTTCTACTGTGAAACCAGAACACTTGTTCATGTGTGTTATCACCAGTTTTTATACTACTAAACCTGTTTACTGGAAACTCGCTCACTTTGTGATACATGACAGTACAGATACACTGAACCTCAATTTATGATGTAAATTTGATTTTCTTAAGGTTAATTGTCTCTTGATAGCAAATTTCTCACCACCTTTGACAAGTCATGGCTAATTGTGAAAGTAATCATGCTGTTTGTAGACGTGTTAATTAAGAATTGTTTTGTTGATTAACAAATATAGCTTCATAGTGTGGCAACTCTGTGTTGTGTATCAAGTGGGTTTTTTCTTTGACTTCTTTTCCCGTTGGGCTCTTTCACTGCGCTGAAGGCAGTCAGTATTGGCACTTGCGTTGCACATGGAAACTGAGCTCAGTGCTGAGTGCAGGAGAAGCCTGCGGAGTCTACTGAGGCTGTTAATTAGGTTGCTTGTTTAATGTGCTTGATGGAAATAATACTATAATCACCTCTATTCATTCGTTTCTTTGCTGCTTTCATTAGACTAAATACAAATGGTTGATTTATACTTATTTACTGGAAAAATTATAAGTAACCTATTAATTAACATGAGAATATAGTTAATCAGGCATTAAAAGACATAATTTAAAATGTACGACAGCATGTATAGGACAATGAATATAGATCTTAAAATCCTTTACTTATTCAATACCTTCACCAACTACAGAGCTAACTTTTAACTTTTTTGCATCAGACTCCAGCTAATTATTATGTCCATACTAATCTGTTTTTCTTTACTTTAATCGATTGCTTCGTATGTGAAAACTCAGAATATAGTGATAAATGCCGTTTTTAAAAAAATCCCCTGAAAGGTCTCCCACCTCTCTTAGGTGCAATCACTTCTGAAGAAAGTCAGGACAACTGGACAACTCTAAAGGCCCTAAAAAATTTTAGAACTTTTTTTTTAGAATTCTTTTAAAATAATTTTTAGATTTTTTTTAGGAAACAAATTTTTAAATTATTAACCTATCATCAGTAACAGGAGATTTAATTTACAATGTGCTAATTAATACTGTATTGGCACTTACAGTACTTGCAAGCAGAGTTGAGTGAGGACTGTCTGTGGCACCACATAGTTTAGTTTTGTTTTTTAATTGCAAGTAATATAGGACACGTTCACATCCCAAGTGATCACATGTCGCCACTTTGTCAGTGGACTTACGCATCTAAATATTATGCTCATTTGGATATGTTTCATCATGAAAAGCACATGGCAACCAACGTGGAGACATCGACAAAAGATCATGAATAGGATTAAATTGGAGGATAGGATTAAAATAAATTCACTTTTAAATCCCGAAAGGGGAAACTGGTCTGCCACTATGGACAAAAAAAACCCAAAAATGACATACACAGTATGTAAACAAAGACAACAACACAGTCTACACTCTAGATCACACCAGATAGAGGCATCAAATAAAAATACATAGCTCCACCTCAACAACTATAAGAGGGCCAGTAAAAGCCAATACAGTCAGGAAGTTAAGTTGAGGCAACTAAAAGAACTGAAAATAAATCTTTGAATGTAAAATAAAACTGCTGTGCTCTGAAAGACACCTGCTGCCTGCTTCTCCTCCCTTGCTCATATGAATTAAGTCACGTCCAGAGCTTCTTGACGTGTCCATCAAAATTCCCCAGAGTGGGGAGACCTTCAGGTTGTTTTTTTTCTTTTTCTTCTAGCCAACAGTCCAACCCGCAAATTGAATAAAAAAATCAAATCATTGAAATAACTGAAAGGAAAAGCAAATCTTAATATTTGCAAAGCTGGAAAAATGAAGTCTTTGGCATTTCTACCTTCAAAAAATGACTTAATGATTATTACAATAGTTACCAACTGATTTTCGTTTTTTGCCTATTGATGAATCATCTGCCCTTGCAGCTTCACTTGTACATTTTCATATGTTTGGTGTAAAAGAAAATCTTGATTTCTAAAGTAACTAGTAAATCATAAAGTAATTAGTAAGCTGGAAAGGTGTCTAATAATTGTAGTGGAGAAAAAAGAAAAACAATTATCTGTGGGGGAGGAGAAGTGTAGCGTGGCAAGAGATGAAAACACTAATACGTCCAAGTACGTCAATATTCTACTTAAAGAATTATTTCACTGCTGGAAAGATGGACTTAATGGATAAAACTGGTCTGTCTATGCAGTGGACAGATGCAAAACCTTTTGAAACTGGTGCTACATGACCAGAGAAAACAGGGGAAAGGGCTGTAGAATTTGCTTTTGCTCAAAATGCACTGCACTGGACAAATAAATGCTCCTGCTAGTTCATGATGCAATGCGAGTTTATCCATTTTTCCACAGGAAATGGGTAACGAGCGCACTAACATACATCTTGGAGAACATTTGAGGAGAAAAACAAGGCAACGCAGTAACAGGATTTTGGTTTGTATTTGATCAGCACTGCTCATCTTAACCATTTGATCTCAGTATTTTCAGCATTCTTATTATAAAGACAGGAAACAGAATGTGGCCCACTCCCTGTTCACATACTGTTCTCTTACTACGGCCAAACAGTGCACTAAAATATGTTTCTGAAGACATTTTAGGTGAGAAACTGGCATTATAGTAACGGATTATTGGTTTATACTTGATCAGCACTGCCTAGTTTTACCATTTGATCAGAATTCCAGAAAGACAGAGAGAGAGAGAGGTTTGTCTCTCTCTCAAAAGGCCAATCAGGGACTGTTCTTTTTAAGTGACTTAAGGGATTTAAATGTTAACATACTGCTTTTAAAAATGTTTTGGTCATCATTAATTGAGTCAATTCTAACTTTTGCAGTGATCTGTTGGTTTGGCAACCATTGGTACACTTTGTCAAAAATTATTGGCACTTACTTGCATAATTCTGATGATGTTCACCAAGTCAGAGCCATTCAGAGGGCAAAGATCATTTTAGCAGACCCACATCACTCTCTCCATGCAGAGTTTCCACTGCTGCCATCAGGAAGGGTATACTTTCCCTAAAAGGGCAAAATGAAACATATCAGATCATTCGTTCCCTAAGCTGCTGTGTTTTTTAACAAGCTTTTGGCCCAGATGTATTTGTAATGATGAACCTTGAATATTTCATATCCACTGCAACTAACTTTGATGACATCTACTGTGTGTTATATGTATTTATGCCTCTATTAATTGTATTTATATTTATGGTATGAATTGGGTGTATTGACTACTGCCACAAACCTCATTGCCCCTTGAGGACGATTAAGATTTTTTAAATTTAATCAATTTGCTGAAATTACTTTTGGCATTCATGGTGGTGGGTATACAAAAATGAGGGGGTACAATCTGTAGCTTGAGCAACAACCCTAGAGACAGCTAAATCTTGATTAGAGATTTGATCCGGAAACAAGAGACAAGAACAAGAAAAGGCTGAGACAGTAAAGCAAAACAGACAGTAACAGCAGAAGTGTTGGGAAGGACCAGTAAGTGAATGAAGTAAGTTATTATTAAGACAATCTCACTGACTCGACTGACTTGATTCAGTCCAGCGTTGGCTTTGCCTGTTGAAGACTCGCTTTAACAAAAGGACCATGTCAATATTTCTGCCCCCTAAAGGCTCTTCAGAAAACTCCTCCTTACAATTCCAAGAATAACACCAAGCCAATACTTCTGACAAGACATAAAAACAACTTGCTGGTGAAATGGTTTTAATTGCAATATGTTGCAGACACAACAGGACCAGCCTCGAAATCACAAAATAAAAAATGACATCAAAGAAACTACTTCAGACAATGTTAAAAAGAAGTCTGGAATATAAAAGACAAAGGCCGAGAGGTACATCTAAAAAAAAAAAAAAAAATCAATATCTCAATATCTTGTGTTGCAATTATCTTTATTTGGCTGCTGAAGTGCAGGGTTTGTCGTCTGTTGTCTGGTAACACAGGATGAGAGAAAACCAAAACCTAAGTTGGAAGTAATTTCCTAACATGCTTGTTCTCTCAGCTGGCTCACATTAGATCCACATCAAAACAGCTGCCTTTTCAACTCTTTGTAGCGCAGTTGTGACCTTTTCTGGAATGTTTCAATGAGGATAAACGCAGTATTCGTAAAATCGTACAGGAACGCTTGACAGTGTTGCGGCACTACAAACAAATCACAAGTGTCAGGGATGTTTGCCATGCAAATCTAACATGCGCCCCCCCTTTTGTCTTCCCCTCACTCCTTTTAATCCTCATTCTTCTAGAGTCGGAGCAGAAAAGACAAAGGTTTGTTTTTAAGTTGGCAGGGCTTCCTGATCTGCTGCTGCTAATTGACACTCGCAAGATTTGTAAGTCAGAGCGCGAGGCAAACATGTCATAAAACTTTCATGATCAAACAATGTTGGCTTCACCGCCTGACAGTTTATTGTGAAGAAAACCACGTCTTCACTGCGAGGCTCCGGTTCAAAAACTTTGCCGTTATAATTGGTGTTTACTATTTTGCCTATAAGGCTGTACGGGAGTTAAGTAGGGACTTTATGAGATGTGTGTGAAGCGCGCGTGTGTGTGTGTGTGTGTGTGTGTGTGTGGTGTTGAGGTAATCCTCTGCATCTTTAATCCTGCGTCTTTAAGATGGTTCTCCCTCAGCCAAAACTCCTTGAGTCCTTTTAAAGAAATGTCTGTTCAGGTCTGATCAGGTGCGTGTGTGTGTGTGCACGAGAAGGAGGGGTCCCCTCTGCACTAACCCCAAAAAGTCATCTTCACTGAGGCAGCTCCTCCTGATGAAGGGGAGCCAGATTTTGTTCCACGCCACCAGTCTCTTGCTTTTCTCCCTCTTCATCTAACCCACTCTCACTTGTTCTCCACCTCTGGCTCTTCTCTCCCTCTCCCACCTCACCTGCTTCAGCTCCCACTCTTTGAAACCTCTTTGGACTCGTCTGAAAAAGCTCATCTGAGAGTTCACGCAAAACTAGTTCTTTTTTTTTTATGTGGTTGAGGGGGGAGACTCTTTTGAGGCTCTTTGATGCAAAACTTTACATCTTTCCCCCCCTTCACACAACGTTAGAGTACACTTCCATGGAAGCTGTCTGGAGTTTGTCGAATAATTCTTTGGAGACTCATCTTTGGGGCGGAGGACTATCAAAGTGAAAGTCTTCAAAACAGATATTATTATGTGCTGGATTTCACGGCCATGGGATATGCACAGACAGACTTTTTTAACCCTACGGCGAGCACGATAGATGGCTGTGGCGGCACTTGCCATAGGCGATAAAGGCAGCTGCCTAGGGCACCATCCCGAGGGGGGCGCTAAAGTTAAGCCCAGAGTTAAAAGTTCAAGTGAGTCATCAAAGTCTGAACAAAGATTGATATGATCTTTGATGGGTAAAGTCAAAGTTATAATGGAGTCCAGTGGACGTCAGGGAAGTGTATGTGGAGAGAAAGAAAATAAATAAATAAATTAAAAATATATTTTTTTAAAAATCTCATGAAAAAAAAAAGTAAAAGATGAGGAAATTATTGGAAAAATGACTTGGGGGGGATTTATTATGATCAAAAACAGGGGAAATGTCTAGATAGCTATATTAATTCCCTGCTTTTCCCTGCTATCTAAAATCATGTAACAGAAAAAATTAACCTTTTGTAGCATTTCTTTAAGGTAATTTTCTTACAGGTTTGTTTTTTTGGGTTTTTTTTTTACTTTTTTCTGTGCCTATTTTCAGGCAATCTTTGTAACACTTTACTAATTTCTTGCTATTTTTTGGGACATTTCTTGTTAAATAGCTTGTCGCCCTCACATGTTTTTGAAAGAAATTACCAGGCACCGAGGGAGGCTTGCCTAGGTCACCAAATGTGCTAGAACCACCACTGATGGATAGCCGTGCAGCTGCAGAGGGACAAAAAGTCACACATGGTGACTTGTGAAAACTGTAACACGCACGCACGCACGCACGCACGCACGCACGCACGCACGCACGCACGCACGCACGCACGCACGCACGCACGCACACACACACACACACACACACACACACACACACACACACACACACACACACACACACACACACACAGCCTGCATGGGCTCAACAGCAACAGTAGAACAGACCAACTGAGCAGGGATGTTTCTAATTGGAAAGTCTGCATCCAGAATTCTAATAATGCTGAAAGCCTTTTAAAATTCACTTGATATTCAAAGTGTCTCTCTGTAGGTGCTGCCCCAGCTGGGTTTAAATTTAAAAAACTGTCTGTTTTTGTCTTTTGAAGAAATTATTGTCATTTGATGGATATTATTCCGTGAAAATCACAGAGGAAACATTAGGCGACGCGTGGCTTGAGTCCACCTGCCTACCCGCGGACAAAAAAACGCTTTAGCATATCTGAAGGTTCAGCAAATGAAACGTGGGAGCTTCTGGGTTTGCTGTGATACAATTTCAGCCCTCTCTTTCTTCACAATTAAAGCCCAATCAATCTGGTGCTAAGCCCAGCGAACAGTATGTTGCTCACCGTGACGCTTTCACACTCCACTGCGACCTCGTTCGCAAAACGCTCTTCTCTTTCGACTATTTCTGTGATCATGAAAAGATGTTTCTTTTCTCCCGAGCGCGCGCTCCTCTTAACTTGGCATGCCGCTGTTCACCACACACACCTCCGCACTGCATTTATTTGGCTTCTGTAAGTGTTTTAATTAGCGGCTTTTGTATCATTTATTAAGAGTGCTGGGTGTCTCGCGAATGTAAAAAGGTGTGTGGGCCGAGAGGACACTGTTCTTCTCTTGTATGTGAGAGGAGACAGGTGTAGCGACAGAAAGGAGTGGAACTATACATTCGAAAGAAATCACTCAGGTTTCATTTGTGGCAAACACCTGCCAAGTGTGTGCAATTAGCCGTCAATTACCAGCAGTTGTTGTTAGGCCATCTGTCCATAAACGCAGCATCTCCCCCGTTATTAGACACTGCGGCAGCACAGTGAGGTAAATCTAAACGCACCAAGCCACACACACACCCACACTTTTCTGACCTCAGCAGGAGTGACAGTTTAACAGGCATAGATGTTGGTTTAACACACGCCAGGGATGTTGCAAACGGAGGAGGGGATGAGGGAGGCAGGGAGGGGAGGGATGTTGGGGTCAGGCCTGCCTCCTCTCCAGTTAATTGGCCTAGCTTGCAGCGTGCGCTTGACAGATTGAATTATCAAGCTGCCTCCACGGTCTGCAATCCCCCCGCGGTATATCCTGGTTGACTATTAATGACCAGCTCCAGCAGCCTTCCTCTGTTCTGCCCCGGCTCTGCCACTGTTCTCTCTGTTCTGCTCCCGTTTCTCCGACTCGCCACTCCGTTATTTTAAACCTTAAGCAGAAGAATTTCTCTGCCTGTCTCCGTCCATGCTGCTGAACGCCTTTTGGTCTTTCAAATTCAGTTCCCTCAAAGAAACGAAACTTTTAAATCAAACTTTTTCTGAAGTCAAAAACTTCCTTGTGCAACTTGGAAACTTAATTGCTTGACATGGCCGCCCCACCCACCATTTTGCTCTTTAAATAGCAAATTTTAAAGTCTTTGGAAGGTATGGCCGGAGCGCCGGAGCAGATAATGACAAACAGTGGAAACAGGACACCGGTTGATCTCTTCTCACTCTGCTTTCTATCGTACAGACAACCCTAACAAAGAATCAGCGAGGGTGAAAATAGAAATGGCAGGACAAAGTTGCGACGTAGCACAGGGTTCATTATGGTCCGTGTCCTGAAGGCTGTTACACTGCTCAACCGCAAACACTCTTGGTTAATTTCAGGATACATTTGCTGCCTCACTGCTTTACTCGTTTTGTTTTTTCTCTTATTGTCTCTCTTTTTTGGTTAAGATTCATTTTTATTATGGCCACGTGCACACTAATATTACCCTATTATTTAGAATATGACAACATTCTGAATTTGTTGTGGGTCATGTAAACAGCAAACTCCTAATTAGGCCATTTTCCAAATTTAGCATTTTCTGAATAAGACATGTAGGATATGCTAGATTGATTCAGGTTTTAGGAGCATTACTTGCATGTATACAGCCAATTCGGAATATGCATCGCAACTGCTTTTTTTGTTTTTTTTTGCGGCAGTCTGTGACAAACGTTTTCTTGTCTGTTTACGGTCAGCTCTGTGTTGCCATAAATGAATTGTACACAAACCAACTCGCCAGCAGTTTACGAGGTTGTGGGGTAGACATGCACGCAAAGGAAAATCCAACATTTCTGGACATAAGGAGAAACACTCCTGCCTTTAAACTTTATCAAAGACTTGGATATCAACAGGTTTTTGGATATCGCAGCAGACTTTTTCAAAAAAGGTGAAGGAAGGACAGAGGGAGTTTAAAAAAGCCGCCAACTCAGTCAAAGGAAACTCAGTAAAAAAAATCTGATTTTGATGCAAAGAAGCAAAATGACAAGCGGCTCCAGCATTTCTACTTTTCCATATTTTGATGTGATAAACAACATTTGTGGGCACGTTAGTCGACAACAGGCTGTCAATTTCCAAAACCACTTTTTGAGGAAACACTTTCTCAGGCTGGTCAAACTAACCTTTTTTCCCAAGATACAATTAACCCTGCCTTTACTCTTGTAAAATTGACAGATAAAATATTGTATTAAAGTGCAGCAGATTCTTCTTCAGTCACACACACACACACACACACACACACACACACACACACACACACACACACACACACACACACACACACTCTCCTGTCAGGCTCTAAAAAGCTGTTGGAATGATGTTCCCCTGCTGTACACATTAAATCAGACTATTTTTGAGCTCTTTATCATGACATTTTGTAGAACTGGTAATTCTTGGCTGGTTGATCGATGATTCAGTTCCTGGTCCATTTTCGTTGTCAAGACATCAGGGAATGCTTTCGACTCATCACCAGGAATTTATTTCCTCCGTGGCAGCAAACACATCACACAAGCCATCACGAACTCCAGTAAATTTAAGTGGGCTTCTCAACATGCTTTTAAGACTGACTAATCTCAAAAGACATACTATAAACAGACATCAAAAAACTCGCTGGCCAAGCGGCATTAAGGCTATAAAATAACTATAAACGATCTTTAATGCAACACTGCATGCCCTTTTTAAAAATTAATATCTGATGTTTTGATTAGAAAAAGGTCTAGTCCTCCGATATTATTTTGACCCCTGCTTGCCAAACACAATTTCCATAAAAAAAATACATTGTCTTATATTAGTGCCAATGCAGTATGGTAATTTTCTGTCAGGAACAGCGCCACAGGAAAAATAAATTATAAAAATGTACTACAGCACCGCAGGTTGAAGAGGTCTGAAAATTAATAAGTTCACTCAAATAAACCTAGCTGTTCAAGGTGAATAGATTGCTTTAGATTGATTTCCACTATGAACACATAACCTGTTGGTTATGGGCCAGAGTCCCATGTGAAGGAAAAAAAGATAAAAAAAAAAAAGTAAAGTTAAAAACTTCAAGACTGATGTGTTTTGTTTTCTTCTTAATTTTTAAGTCTCAAGATAGAGATCAAGATTTTTTTTAAAAAAAAGACATGGTGTTGCGTTTTTATAAAATGTTATCTTTTAGTGCTAGTAGTGGGCTGTTACAGTGTAAAAAACAAAAACCGTAGTCACGGATTTGAATAAAAACATCCGCAGAACAACAAAAAGGCAGACAATTTCAGACAACATATCCAAATCCAGACATGTTGAAAACACTGATGAATATACCCTGACACACAAGTTGTAGCCATGGTTATGGCTTATGGAGTTACTTCCATGACTACACATGAGAGGCTTGGTCCACAGGTACACAAGTATTTAAGTTATTTTTATAACGGGTTTTTCTGTCCTCACTAGGCTTGGGTGATATCACGGTACTATGGTCTACCAGGGTACCAGAAATCCTGACGGTATGTTTCTCAATACAGTCATAAATACAAGAACTATTAAACTCATTGTATGTGATGTACAACACGCACCACCAGAGCTTAGTCTCTGTTCTCCACTGGCAGAACAGGCAGCTGAGCTCAAAGATACCACGAAAACCTTGTGGTGGAGGGAGAAGTAGAGTTATAGGACTGAAAACAGCCTGCGGCGAGCAACAGCAGAGAGAGCAAAAAAGCATGTTTATCATATCTAACTTTGTGAATTAAGTATTTATTTCAGCCATACCAGAGCAGGTGATTGTTGGAAGAGTGTGTTTATCAACGACATTACTGGCAAGAATAACCAAGCACGTCGTATTTTAAGTGTTGGTCCACTGACAAAGCAGCAGTATGTGACGGAGTGGACTGAACTAACATCACTGGTGCCATTGATGGTTGGTCAACTTCAGTGTGTTTTTGTATTTGGTTCATGTTTTGTTTTGTTCCATATGTGTCATCAGATTGTGAATTTGCGTCTCAATTTGTCCATGTTACATTTCTTCAGTGCCTTTTCTAAATTTTGTGCATGTGTATTCAAATTTGTCAGGATGTTTTCTTCATTTCTTTGTGTTGTCTATTTGAATGTGTTTCCTTTGGTTGCAGTGCACTGCACTCTCAAGGCCACTGTAAGAGAAAAAAAAATCCTCCTAAAATAAAACCAAAAACTCCCAGCATGGCTAGAAAACCTCAAAATGTTAGTGCTTTTCTTTGGTGTCTGAAAATTCGCCCTTTAAAGATATTACATGTCAGCTAAAGCATGTTTGTGTTATTGTGCAAAATGACCAGCACCTCAGGGTGAAGCGTTTTCCTATTGTCACCCCGGCAATTAAATACAAGTGGCAGGCTTTTTACAGACAGTCTGAGGTCCACTCAGAATAAAATGAAATGGAGAAGAGGCACCCTTTTGTCCAGACTGGCATATTTCTCAGTTTGAAACTGAAGCTGGTATAATGGTGATTATGGTGCCACCTCCCGCTGTGGCTAAAACCAGGCTGCCTGCTGGCTTCCTGACAACTCTAGCATTACTGTATAATCAGTGCTTACCATCGCTTGCACCGGGCAGATACACACAAACATGCTCGCACTCCCAGATATAAACAAACATGCATCAACTCATGCATAAATAGTGACTCATGCACACGCATGCACACGCCGACACAAGCTGACACGCACGCATCGCTCCACGTGAGCACAACACAAGCTCAACCTGAGCCAATGCACGCCTCCTCATACAAATTATTCGCCCACTCCCGCACATACACACACTCACAGCTTGTGTGTGGGCCATTGTGAGTGACAGTGAGTACTAGCGGCAGTTATCTGTGTGTGTGGGGTCGGTATGTGTCGTCTTAAAATGCCAACCGTGGGCGTCTTACTTGAAGATAAGATATTGAGAGATGTGAAGGCAAGGCTTGCAGAACAACTTGGGTACACACTTCAAGATAAACGTGCAGAAGATGTATATGTGTGTGTGTGTGTGTGTGTGTGTGTGTGTGTGTGAGAGAGACCAAAAAGAGGAGAGTAAAGAGAGGAACATGTAGGAGAGAGAGAGAGAATACCATTCCAATTATCTCTCTAGGCCTGTCCCTGTGACAAATGTCAGATAAGACTTTTGCAGTGATAAAACCCACCTGACCCTGAGGACTTTTGACCCTTCTCAGACTTGGTAGCACTAAGACTCTTGTTACATTGTCTCTCCTGATAGGCCGCTGAGCCCAAAGGGGAAATGGGATTTCGTTCTCAGCTGAATTAATTCAATATAATAAAGCTTTTCTTTTTTGGACTTTCCTTCTATCTCTTTTGAGGTGGCAGGGTGGCAGGTAGGAAACCATTACTGCTAGGAAAACACCCAACATGCTGAGGTATCATCCAGCAATTCCAGATTCAACTACAGGCCAAATTTTGCCTGATCTTTCATGCAATTTTCGCTCCCAATCTGCATGAAATTGACATGGGATTCAGTGAGGCAGCAGAGAGTTATGCAATCAGTATCTGCCGGCTAATCACATTTTGTGACTAAAAAAGAGGTTAAAGGTTCACTATTGGGTGGAGCCTCTGATGAGTGAGAGAAGAAAAGTAAATTATCATAAAATGATTAAATAAGTGAAGACATGCCAAAATGTTTTACAAGGACATCACTGAAATCCAGCTCTTTCTACTACTCTTATAATTAATGCAGTATGAGTCACTAAATAAAACTTTGATGGAAGTAAAAAGCAATGGATTGAAATAAAAAGAGAAAGGTTGCATATAAAACCCAGACGGAGCAGCAGCCGATATCTTAATGAAATCCCAGATTAATTTGGCTCTCTTGTAGCCAGATGTGAACTGGATGAATTTCTCCGAAATGTTTAATTAAAAAAGGTGCATTCACCTTATTGCATGAGCAGTTTTTTTCATGGATTATGCAAAATCTGATGACTCATGAACTGCTCCTTCAGGTCAATACGACCAGCAGCATGCATGTGTTCAGGCGACAAATGCATCTGAAATGTTAAAGATATATAGAGGGTTCTCACATAAAACTAGACCCTCTATGCAGTAGAAAGATGAAAAAAAGGCAGATGTCTGGATGCATTTTGGATTTAAAATACATGAGGAAAGCAATGAGTTGGACAAAAGCAAAGCCATATGCAAGATATGCACCTTGGAGGTGAAATACTGTGGAAATACCACAAATCTCTGCAACCATTTGACGAGACATCACCCAGTCTGCAAAGATGTCAGAGATGAAACAGACCCACCTGGAGAAGGCATTTGCGTGGAAGTTACCAGCAAACCAGCAAACACTCCACGGGCTCAGAAATTAACAAAGGCTGTTGCAGTGTTCATACTACAGGATATACGACCATACAGCGTTGTTGAAAACTATGGTTTCTGAAGCCTCATTAAGACTCTGGAGCCACGCTTTGTTCTACTGACACGCAAACAGCTAATTGAAGTAACAATCCCAAACATGTATGCAGGTATTAAACAGAGCATCGCAACTTCACTTCAGTCAGCAGAGAGAGACGCCCTGACTTGTGACTGTTGGACATCCAGAGCAACAGATTCTTACCTGACAGTTACTGCTCACTACATAGACGATGACTGGAGCCTCATGTCTCACGTCCTACAAACCAGGGCAGTTGAAACCAGCCACACGGCGAGTAATCTATGTGAAATGTTGTCCGAGGCGATGGGAGAGTGAATGATTGAAGAAATGACAGAACCCAGACACAAAGGGGAGTTCAGAATGAGAATGCCTTAAAAGCAAAATATAATCTCATCACGCATTTTTTCAGTAGTTCATTCTCTGCATAAAGTGTACAGTTTACAAGATTTTTCCGACACGTTTTAAAAAACCTGACTTACTGCACTATTTCAATTTCTTTACTTTCATTTATGAAAAGATATATGTTTGTTTCTCTCTTAGTTGTTTTTCTTCTGACACAGTTGGTGTGTGTATCACAACCACTTCTATATTGCACAAAAGCTTTGTAAACAGTTACAGGCAGCAAAGTGGATGTCCTCAGTTTACAAAATGTTTGTAGCCACCTTATTTACATCGTCTGTCTTGTGATTTGATTTCATTTAAATTATTTATTTTTTGTGTGGGTTAATTCTTAATGTAAACAATATTTTTAAAATAATGCACCAGGTGAGAGGGTTCCTTGTTAAATTTACAGCATTAGTTCTCAGAGAATTTCTTTTATATCTAAGCAAAATTGGTATTTTAACTGAAATATCCCTGACTGAATCGATAGAGTCGAAATGCCAATCAAATCGAATTGGGATCTTGTAAATCGAATCGATACCCAGCCCTACTGACTAAAGAACCAAATCTGATCAAGTGGGCAGGCTTTTACTATTCATAGACGAGTAGCCTCATAGAGAGCATATTAAAACAGAAAAAAAAAAAGATTTCTAACTTCATGTATTGAGCAGTTATGATTAAGATGAACGGCTTGATTGTTTGCAAATGCAGGAGCTTATCCTGCCTATCATTAGATATTTTCACTTTGAAAAGCGGTTTTGCAGGGAAGTGCATTTTTTTAGACTTTAAAGGCTCAGTGGGGAACCTCCCCGTGCACTCCTCATTTATATCCATAAACTTTTTACTTCCAAATAGGTATATTGACAGGAGGTCTCTGGGCTGTTTGAACCACCTGGTGTGCTGGCACACCAGGGTTGGCTGGATGAATCCCCAGCCTCATTTGGTCCAGGTAGGATGTTAGTTAGGTATGGTTTTGCTATCACAGCTGGCTCTGTTGCTATGAATCAGTGGTTTCTAAGGATTAAATCTCTCTCCAGCAGAGAGGTCGGGACAGAGGCACAAACACATAACTACCAAGTCGGTGCTTAACTATTGCAAACTGTGTTTTATATATTGTTTAAAAAGTGTTTAGTTGTACAATTAACCTGCCATTCAGCTTTCTAATTTGCAAGTTGCTTTACTGTATGAATTACTTTTCTGTTGCTACCTCTGGAATACGATGTAACACTTGTCCTGTCCCTACTTCTCTATCAGCTAAAAATGATACCACTTTCTATATCATGTGTCATATTTTGCTTGCATAGAACTATAACCCCACACTGCTATCACTGAGTGTGTGGTTTGGCTGAAAGAATGACAATTGCCCAATTTTGGGAGGCAGGTTGGCACTAGATACTGCAGTGATGATGTTTCACCATCTTGTCCTTTCTTGTTTCTTTCTCTGTCTGTCTCCCTTTCTGTGACTCTTCTATCTTTGTCTTTATTATTGGAAAAGAACCCACCGGAGTCGACAGGCAAGTGAAAGTGAAAGTGCACTGAGCAAACACTGAGTTACTCATGCGCTGCCTCAGAAATACTGATACATACACTATATTACTGCTGAGATGAGCAGTGGGAGCCACAGTCTTGCAGTGGGTGGAGGAGGTAAAAATAAAACTATGAAAATGCAAAACACTCATCCGGAGTATTTAAAACGGATTTGCATGTTTTATGTCCTGTCATAGATGTATGTATAAAAATATTCATATGAATGAGCAATTTTGTCTCATGGGTCTTAAGGCGATTAGATCATATTTGCTGTTTCTCCTTATGAAGAGTTATAAAGGGTACACTGTGGAATTTTTGACCTGTAGGAGCCTCTTTTTTAATAAAAGGGTTTTGAAGCACAAACAGGACCTCATTATTTCAATCATACAAGTGACTGAATACCTATTTCTGAGATTTTATCCATGGAACTTTGACATTTAAGTACCGCTGAATTTAGAGTATTTAGGTATTTTACTATGACAACAATGCATCTGATTTCCTCTCCAAAATGTCCATCGGATGCTTGTAGTACACAAAAATATGTTAGCGTTCATGATCTCCAAAAACTATATTCAAGTTGCTAACATTTAACTGATCAGTTTTGGGGTCAAGTCTATACATCAGACTACATACACCAAAAACATCCAGGCTGTGAAGGATCAGTTTGACAAATCAGTTAAAGGAACCAAAACAGTTCAAGTGAATAGAACGTTCAGAAACTTTAATCTTCCATCTGAATTTGTAAACGGAAAAAGTGCATACATACAATTTCAAAGAGTGAAATTCTATGCACCATAAATTAACACCCATTGAAAGAAGAATTCAATTGCTTCTAAAATGACAAATATTACAGTGTTTCATTTTAGCTTCCAAATAGGTGGCCAGCTTTTACTGTATCTCATGCACACAGGTGCCTCCAGAAACCTTTAAAAGGGGAGGCCGGATGGGACCACTGAAAATCTTTGGATGGCACACCAATAATTATCTAATGCGCACAGACTTAGACTGGCATAGGTAACATTCTGAGTTCCACAATAATCCTGTTTTAATGCGTTATGTGTCTGTATTTTTTTTGTTTCAGATAGTCTAGCTGTCCTTCTCCTTAAAAAGACAAATATACAGCTTTAATTTGAAGGAGGTACATTGATTGTAAAATGAAACATATTTACTGAGAACAAACCTACTCAAGATTAAAAACACCATGCAGTTGCTTCCCCTATTATGCATATGTGAGGCACCACTACTAATGCATACGTTCCTGCACATCATCACACACATTCCTTCTGCCTGCTGGAAACAGCATTGTGAGTAAAGGTAGGGGAAGAAGAAGACCAATATCTAAAATAAAATCAAAATATTTTTTGATAAACAAAATACATTTAACACTTTTTTCAGGCCTCGGGAATTCACACCATGCATTTTGGAAAGAAACACTGAATGTAAACATAATTGAGCCTGCACCTGCAGGGCTTCCTTCCACACCCCCTGCACATTGTACTATGCACCTGTCAGCCTTCAATCCATCATAATGTCACACATCACCAAATTCCTACAAAGCTTATATTAAATAGCCCTGCACCATGTGAGTAAAGGGTCGATCTACCCCATATAGACATCCTATTTGCAGCAGAAGCAAGTGTTTTAGGAGTCTGCATTTTTGTATTTTTGAAATTCAGTTTAACAACCTATGAACACACACGTACACACACGCACACACACAGGTGAAGACATACCAAACACTGAGTAAAACCAGCCACACTGCCGAGAAAACCTGTCACAGGTGATGACCACTGGTAAGGAGTGCGATACAGACAAAGATCACAGCTTACAGTTCCGCTCTCCATTCACTACAATGGTTAAATACACCTGCGTTACTGCAGCTGATGCACCTATAGACGGACGGACGATCTCACAATCTTTCTTACCGTCACGTGAATACCTGCACTCATCTACTTAGGCCAGCTTCTATTGGTGGTCTCATGTCTCTTCAACGTTTGATGCATTATGCACACACACGCACACTATCACACACAGTTGCACAAACAAACACACACACGCGCATGCGCACACACGCACGCACACGTGCACGCACGCGCGCACACACACACACACACACACACACACACTCTTTTACTGTAAAGTAGGACATGAGAACACGAGGCCCTCCTTTCATATTATGCAGGCAGTTCTCAGACCCCAGCAATAGTGTACAGAGCACCCACGGGACCCTATTACCAGTGACACCACAAGACTCCACAACCCTAAAGCAAGTCATAGTGACAGAGAGCGCGAGAGAGTTACAGATAAAGACAAGACAGAGACAAAACACAAATTAGAAAGAAATAGGAAACAGGGAAAATGAGCAGAAAAATGGTCATTGGGTGGGAAAAGAGGGCTGGACAGTGTGACTAAGAAAAAGGAAGCAGAGCAGAACAGGGTGGGAAATAAAGAAGCTGGTGGAGAACTCATGGAGCGTCAACAAGAGAAACCACAGGAAAAGAGCGGAGAGACAGTGAGAGTAATGGAAGGAGGTCAAAAAAAATACATATTATCCGAGATGAAATGGTTGTGGAGAGACATGTCCTCTTGGTTCAAGAAATCATTTCAGAGTTTACAGTTTAAGGTGGGAATACTCAGCTTGCTTTGCTTGGGGGCCACATTAGCAAAATGACAGGAGGCCAGGGGCCAGTCACAGCAGCCCCCATACCTTTTTCTAGGATTATACGATATTTGTAGGATTTGAGGACCTTTCTCAGATTTCAGGGCATTTCTAGGATTTTAAGAACTTTCAAGAATTTCAGAACAATTCTGGAATTTTAGGACATTTTTTATGATGTTCGGACATTTCCAGGATTTCAGAATGTTTCTAAGATTTTAGGATGTTTCACAGAATACAACTCTATTCGATTTCAAGACCTTTCTCAGACACGTCTGGGATATTAAGACGTTTCTAGGACATTTCTAGGATTTTACAACATTTCTAGGACATTAGGACAATTCAAGGATTCCAGGACATTTCTTGGGTTTTAGAAAGTTTCTAGGATTTTAGGACATTTCTAGGATTTCAGGTCGTTTCGGGACATTTCTAAGGTTTAAGGAAACGAAACCGTAATGCATAATCTCTAACTGGTGTAATCTTGCCCATGCCCATTAGCAATTTATTTCTTTTTCTTTTTTTTTTAATTCTGTTAACACTTTACCCACTGTGTGTTTATTTAGTGGCCCTTAAAAAAAAAAAAAAAAATACTACCGCCTGTGTATGCACGTGACTCTGCCCCATCAAGTCTGCTACATGTAGGAGAACTCAACAGCGAGCCAAATGAGCAACTCGAGCAGCTTCTACAAAAGAAAAATGCCGTGTCCGGACACATTCTGGCTTTAGCAAAGGTGACAAAGAACAAAAAGAAGTCAAATGTAAACACTGCGGAAAAACTGTTTCACTACCAATCTGTTTCAACACTTCAATCACCAATCACATTACCAAATATGAACAGTGCATGGCCCAAAAAAAAAGAGCCTGACAAGCACACAGCAACCAAGTGCCTCTAGAAAGCAGCTGTTGATAAAACAAGCATTTACAAATGCTACACAATATGAAAAGGATTCAAGAAAATACTTTGATAGGGAACTTGCTTTTTACATTAAAACTAAAATGTGATCTTTTTAAAAAGACATTTTCATTTATAACCATGTGCTTTGGTTTCGATTGTTCGAATATTCAGTAAATTACCATGAATAGTTTATCTGTGTGTGTTTCCTTCAATTATTTTCAAACACAAAGATATGCATTCTTTCGCTCGAAAAATATCCCAGCTTTAATAGTTGAGCATATTAACAGTACAGACCTTGTCAGTGAACTATGAGGGCAAAAAACCCCAAAGACGTTCATTAATCATAATCGAGGTATAGTGTTCAATTAAGTTCATATCCCCAAGCCCTACACTCTAGCAACTTATGTATACTAACATGAACATTTATCCCTTTGTGAAACACAACATTTTGGAGGTGCCACTTGGCACCCTATTGTAGGCCAAAGCGCAGAGTGATGTGATATTGTTATTGTTAGACATTAGTTTGAATTCTGATACAGACGGTCCAACCGTTCACTGTATTTTTTTAGTGAAAAAAAATAGAGAAGTTTCTTCTTGTCTTAGCTTTTCTAAAGCCAACTCTTTGTCATTAAATGGATATCTGCGGCCTGCTTTAATTGCTGAAAAATCTGGTATTTTCTGCTCTTCCTTCTAATTTCCACTCAGATGAGCGTGCTGTAGCATAATTACAGTATTTCTTCCTATTCCTTTCAATGTCTTATAATTGGCTTTTTGACACACAGAGCCCTACAGCGTGTGTGTGAGCATACATGTGTGTCTTAAACGGTGTATAATTGCGTTCTTTTAAACTCCTGTAGCCGTGTGTCTGAAACACGTCATTAAGCATCTGTCTAGATCTGACTGTATTGTATACAAGCACTTGTAGGAGTGTGTGAGCGTGTGTAACTATTGCGGCGTCGGCAGCACTACTTTTTCCTCCACATAATTGTGTACAGTTGTTGAGACAGTCATTACGGTGACAGATGAGCCACAGCTCGACGTAGTTTTTCTCTTCTCTCAACAGGCAGATGTCTCCTCTTGATCTCCGTCTGTTGCCTTTTGTCTCGCCGCGCAAAGCGTTTGGCGGGATATTCTCCGAGTCAATTAGCTAACGAGCAGCTAACGAGGAGATAAGGCCAATTAAGATAATAGTGATTGTGATGATGGTAATTATGACAATGAGACTGGTGAGCCACCAGGTCAGCTTCAGGGAAAGGCAAAGTAAGATGAGAGGCAGGAGGGGATAAAAACAACCCCACCACCCCCTCTTTTAGAAATAACTTGTATAATTGCAAAAGTGTGCAATTAAGAGACGGCAAACACCTTTTTTTTAAGTGATTGAAGAGCTTATGCTGTTCGCGTTAACTAACAGATCCGCATTGATGGGGACGAACTGCGAGCGTTTTGAACGTGGTGACAGATTTTAGGCAGCAGAAAACAAAGCTGAGCAATTAGTTGGGAAATGTGTGCAAACAAAATACATGTTGTTAAAAACCAATCAGGTGCATGATAATTTGTCAATTCTATGGAAAAAAGGAGTTTGTCATCCTTTGGTGTCACTCTGTTGTGACTGACAACCATGGTACGTGTATCAGTCTGGATTTGGGAGCTTGTAATGGTGATGGAGGAGCTAAAGCGCCTCCGGAGGGGCTAGGAGGTAGGTGTGTGTGTGTGTGTGTGTGTGTGTGTGTGTGTGTGTGTGTGTGTGTGTGTGTGTGTGTGTGCCTAAAGGCATTGAATGTGTTCTCTCCAGAGGGTAACAAATGTGAAATGATCATTTCTTCCCACTCACACACACAACCATATAAAGAGCTACAATAGAAACTAAACAACTCCTCTGTCAGATGGCCACATTCAAATGGTGAAAGCTTATTTAAACAACACATTCAATACAAAGAAATGTTTTATTATCTGGCCCCAACTCCACTGCTCTGAGCATTGACAAACACAAACACACACACACACACACACACACACAGACACAGACACACACACAGACAGACACACACACACACACACACACACACACACACACACAGATCTGTTATGCCATAACCTCACCCATAACCCCTCTCAGCTACACAAAGACACAGTAAGTGTCTCAGGTTAGAAATTGGATATGTCAAATGCTCACTGTAGCGTGAAATACATAATAGTGAGAAATTTTTATCTTTCCCTTTTTTTCGTTTGTATTTTTTCCTTCTTATTTTTTAGCTTGCTATGGCCATCTCCAACCACACACACTGCAGCTCTTGTCACCCTCTGGTCATCATTAAGCTAACAGACACAGTTATCGGACACTTTTTTCAGCATCAACAGATGCTATGACTCTGACAAGACTATGAACCCCTACTGACTTCCCACATGAAAAACATTTGAGCTAACTGGATTAAAAAGACCTGGAATTAACATCTTTGGAATTTAATGATAGTTAGTCTCTGGATTCCCTGCAGTAGATTTTAAGGCCTTAATGGCCCAGATTTTTCATCTGTTTTTTTTAAAAATCTGACACTCAAATAAATAAATAAATAAATAAATAAATAAATAGAATTATCCCCACGTGGTCGCATTCCTCCACCTACCCGTCAAGTTGCACAAACACTTCACATCAATGTCCTTAAAAACATGGATGCTTCACACACATCATCCACCCGGCAGCACAGACGATTGATACAACCAGGACAGTCTGGAGACTGACACCCGAGATTAGTGTCACCAATTCAGTTTCTGAACAAATGTCTCCCCTTCTGTTCCGAGTTAAGACATTGAGATATGGCCAACAAAAAAAACATTATGACATCACAGTAAAGTTGACCTTTGACCTTATAAAGTGTCATCACTTCATCATTATATCCTATTAGACATGTGAGTGGAGTTTTTTTGATGATTAGCATAAGTATTCTGGAGTAATGACCAAAACCATGTTTTGTCAGGTTGCACTAACCACAACCTTTGACTTGAAAATTCGAATCAGCTGCCAGAATCTAATCAGTTTATCACTGAGTCCAAGTGGAAGTTACTGACAAATTTGAATAAATTCCCTCAACGTGTTCTTGAGATATTGCATTCACAAGAAAGAGACAGATAAGTTTTCAGTGACCTTGACCTTTGCCCTACGACCACAAAAATCTAACCGGTTCATCATTGAATTTAAGTGGGCGTTTGGACCAAATTTGAAAAAATCGGGTTCATGTGTATAAGACGGAGGTACGGATAGACAGAAAATCCAAAAACATAATGTTTTAGCTATCTAAAACATTATGTTCGGTTCGGTCAACTTAATATCAAATTGGGCTGCTGTGTGGCCCATAAACTGAGATGAGTTTGACAGTGCTGGTCTAAATGCAGGGCACTTGCAAGTTAAACGGAACCTAAGAATATTAAAATGCAGATTGCAGTACATTAACAGGTTATCATAGCTTTAATTAGTAGTGATGAGTAAATAATTTCAAATCTTAGCTCGACTATTAACTCTTGTGTGAGTCCTCCTTATTTGTCGGTTTAAGATGGTAAACAGGGACAGTGACAGAAATGGAAATCAACCCTCAGTTCTAAAGCAAGACATTATAAAGTGAAGGATGCTATTTCAAAGGACCTTTGTCTCTGTGAATGATACCTCTTTATAGTTTTTAATCATTCAATTAAAACAAGGTATCAAATCTCTTGTTCTCCATTTCCATTTTTATCACACTTATAAAGCAATCCATCTGTTAATGTGTACTTACTTCATTCTCCCTTAAGCTGTCGAGCGAGGTGCTTCTGTACTCCTTGCTGATGGGAGCGGGTATGTATCCTGCAAGATAAAATCAGAAGAGAAGAGGAGTGAGATTGAATAATTTGTCTGTATATAGTGTGAGCTACTGCAATTAAGATAATCTTTTTTTAATTTGACACCAAAGCCCTTGAGGATAATACATTTGCAGTAACCAGATTGGTGAGGTATGGTGTGATGGTGAGAAGGATATTTTTAGTCATAATTTAAATGAAAAGTCCCAGAACAAAATTTACAGAGATAAAATTAGAAAGATTTTTAATTGACCACGCTACTAGGAATAATCAAGCCATAATTAAACGTAAACAGAAAAAGGAAAATTGAAATAGCAAATTTAAAATGTGAAATGATAATTTGAAAATGTAGAGTGACAATAAATATTAAAATGCAAAAGCTTAAATTGAGATGCTCAAACTGAAATCTTAAATTGTTAAGATGAAACCGAAATGGCAATGGAAATAAAAGGAGAAACATCAACTATAAACTTAAAATAAGAAATGGAGAAGCTTGACCGGAAATAGTTGTATTAAAAGCTTAAACACAAAACATATTTTTTTATTTACTGCATTTACACTCCATTGCATTTACCATTTGGCATTTTAATTTTTTTTCTTTTTCATTTTCCTTTGGCATTTTCCATTTTGCATTTATAGTTTTAAGTTGAATGTAAATGAGGAGGCGTAGCCCAAAGGTTAGAGAGAGGGTTTAAAACATAAACTGTATATACAGTATATTCTGGTTGTTTTAGCCTCATTAGAGCATAGAGGGGGTGCATCATTGTCTTATATTCCGGTCAAATTTTGCATACTGTACCTCTGCAACTGCAGACACTCCGCACTTTATACTTGTATATATGTGTATATGTATAGTCTCTTAGTTTTTAGTTTTTTAAGCGTATTACTTTTATATTCTATTAATATTGTTTGCTCTTTATTCTCTTTGTTCTTACTGTATGGCGCTGCTACACCCCAATTTCTCAGTTTTGAGATCAATAAAGTATATTTATCTATCTATCTATCTATCTATCTATCTATCTTCCGAAGAGCACAGTGCAATGAAAGCGGAGTAAAGGGTGCAAGCAGAGTCGGAGGGATGAGTTTATTTTCAAAGCTTCAGTTGGTAACTTCTATAAAAAGAAATATTTTGTCACATTTCTCAGAGCCCAATCAGGGCCAGAGGGAGTCTCTACACAGCGTCAGTCACTGATTATCACAGCCTTACCCTGAGTCAGTTACTTACGGATTTGCCATCATTTTATGAAAGTGATTTATGAATGAGTGAACTTGAGAAACTTCAAAAACTTGCGCATTAACACGCTCTACAATCTTCTCCCACTATCTCACGCTGTTTAGCTGCAGCTGTCATTACAGATTTTTATTTTTTGGAAGATACCTTTATGTTCCGCATATTCGGTCAATTAAAATCTCCGTTGTGAATCCTGTTATCTGCACTCCACTGATAATGGCTTTTTGTGCTCACCGTGAACACGCTTCCCTCAAGCTCAAACAGCTTTCCTTTAATACATCCCTGGGCTGAAGCTGCTCAGTATTGATCGCGCTAGTTCTGATTAGCTGTTCTGAAACCCAAAACTCCAGTTTGCTTCCTCAGTCAACTCGGAGGTCGGAATAAGGCTCAAAGTTTGTCGAGCCTGCTTCCTGAAATAGGGCCCAGTGGTAAAGACAACATTTTAACGTGAGAGCAAACATAAATATAAGTAATAAATCCAAACTGAAATGATTCTTTGGTCACTTCACAGATATTTTCAGCCACTCTGCAATAAATCAATGCTAACCAATCTTAGCCCTGGAAACAAGCTAAGTTAGCTACACGGAAACACCACAATAACACGACATACAGGTTACAGCCTTACAGTGGCTGTTAGCAATCATACCACTAACGCGGTTTTAATTTAAACATTATATACCTGTAAAGCTGACATCAGGGTAACTCCCCATCGGTTTGGAGTCCTTTCAGATCCCGTAGCTTTCGTCACCTTGGAAAAGCATTCCGGTGTTCACCCTCGTTTTTATCTCGGGCTCGATTGAATTATTTCCTTTTGGTTCGCTTATCGTCTTTGGTCTGCTTCTGTGACTCTATGTTCGCCGTGTATGCTGTTGTCAGCAAACACATGGGCAGTTTCTTCCTCCTTGGTAGATGTTTTGCGGCCATTGTAGCCTTAATTTCGCTCGCGAGGCCGCGCGCTGCCGGTAGTGAGCTTGACTGGGCGCGCGCGCAGGAGGAGGGGGATGGGCAGAGTGTGCACGAGCTGTGGCTGACCACGGATGACTGACACTGCGTAGACACGCCCACAGGCTCTGATTAGTTGAGCTCTAAGGGGCGTGGAGGATTACAGTAATCAATATAAGCACCAGGAGGCGCCAGAGCTACCTGATCACCCGTCTCATGTACTTCTAGAATATTGTGGAAGTTCTTAGAAATATGACAAAAAAGTTCTTTTTACAAAAGTTACCAACTGAAGCTTTGAAAATAAAACTCATGGACTATGTTATTGAGCAGACAGTCCCCCCTGCTGTCCATGTCACATCCTTTCGCCAGCTTTTGGGCTGCACTGGTCTCAAACTTTGTTTCTCATTTGGTGCTGGGCAGGTATTTTGCAGTGGTTTTATCAGAGCAAAAACAGTTCACTTCATAAGAATCAAACACTAAAGTTGCAAGCCAAAAAAGCAAAACAATGTGCTGAAAAATGCTGAAATGTCCCATGGCAAATTTTCTTTTCCTAGGATGGCAAAAGTACAACCCACACTGCGCTTCCTCTAATTAACTAATGCGTTCGCTGGTTTGGCTGGTTAGGTTTAGCCAAGAGGAATAAGATTGGTTAGGGTTAGTAATATCAGGGTCAAATAAGAATTTTTGTCCCTGTTGAGACACAATATAGTTTATCTATTCTATTCTAAAAGGGGAGAGTTGGCCGAAATCACTGACAAAGTGGCAGTATTTGATGAATTCTGAAAGAAAAAGGGCTGGAATAAGGCAGAGTAGGGCACCTTTATCATCCTAGAAATAAATTTGTTTTCCATAGAGCTGAGGGATACTGCATTGTCAAATGCTGGTTCTCCTTGGTTTTGAAACCATGAGTGATAAGTTTCACATAATATCATTATTTTTTTCAACTGTTACCATAAAAATACTGGTTAGTGTAGCTTTAAGGAGATGTTCTTGATTTTGCATAATCAGTTTCACACTCCTTTCTATTTTCCTTTATAGCCCTTTTTATTTTTGTGGATAAAAACTGAGAAAAACAAAACAAAATAAATGTGCATAAGTGTAAAAACATTCATCCTCAAACTGCCTCACCTGTCAATTATAGCTCACTGCAGTAACGGTGAGTCATGAGTGTCAGAACCACAGCAGAGCTGTTTTATCCAGTGTTAAATATCCATCAGTCATGCGAGCCACAGATGAGTCTGACAATTTTTTTTCTTTCTCTTCACTCTTTTGTCTTGACACATCTTATCTATTTTTTCACCAGCGACTTGCTTAAGTAAGGTGTCTAATACACTTCACCAACTTGCAAAAGTATTTTAATTTATAGGTGCAACTTGGGAAGAGAAAACATGATGACAAAGAAAATGTTACAGATTTGTTTTAGCTGGAGACTAGTTGGAAAGTATAGTTAAAAACCAACAAATCTTAGCCGCGTAAAGCAAAGAAGAGCCTTTTTTAATCAGATGGTGTCTATGGCAACATACTTGCAATAACAAGTTAGAGCGCCAAAAAAAGCATAATGCAAGACAGGACACCTTGCTGCTATTCAGCATCTCCAGATGTATTATTCTTCTTTTGTTTAGAAGTACAGGATTTGTCATAAACAATTAGCCCGTCTTACACATATGCACTCTTGAAATGTTGTTTTCCTTGCTGTTTTTTTCCCCAAAGAAATAATACAGCAGCCAAATTAAATTCAGCATGAATTTCAGGCAACAGAGAAGTACTATGAGATTGGTGCTCGCCTGTGATGCCACATCTAGTTAACAACTCTGCAGCTGTACAGTTCCCAGTAATAAATTGGATGAATCATTTTATGGTTGATGACACAGAAAGAATACAATAACAGCACAATAAAACATGCTAAGATGTCCTAAAACACACAAAAATCTAAAGGCCTTGTAAAGGTCTCCAAAGTAGATAAGTGAGATATTTTTGACGAAAGAAAAAAAAGAGAGATTTAGAGCAATAGGTATTTAAGTAAATGCCTCGCTAAATGCATAAGATGAGGGGAGAATGTAAGGATGTTATTTTGCAGGTAGAAAGAGCCACTTTTCAATCACGGCTCCTCCAGGCTCAACTTCTGCAGGTGCTGTTTCTGCAAAGCGATTATCATCCTCCACCACGCTCTGATGGCAAAAGCAGATAGACAGCCTCCGCCTTGTATGTTTACTGCCAATATTGCTTTTAAAGAGACGCCGTCCTTCAAGGCTCTGGAGGATGGCCCTGACATTTCAAGGAAACATTCTCTGAAAGGTGGCGTCTTTATTGTGAAGTCTATTGAAAGCAACAACAACAGCTCACATTTACCGGCCTCCCCTCTTTATCCAACTTTGGTGCAGATGGAAGTGTTTGTCTTTGACCTGCCATATTTTACTTCCACCCTTGATCTCAAGCCATTTATAAAGCACTGCATTGCCTGGGGAGACTGGAATTTTGGGAAATAACTTTGGAAAAGGGGAAATAATATTGTTTGAGCTTTTATAACAAAAAGAAAATGCTTTGTTTTTCTATATTTCAGTAGTAAGTTCTATATTCAAGTAGAAAAGCATTTAAAATGTAGAGGGAAAAAACTTTTCTAAGGAACAATTTATTACAGATCCATAATTTACAACAAAAAAAAAAAAAAAAAATTGAAAATGACAAGATCTTACTATAGGATGTATTAATCATTTTATTTAATCACTACATACAACTATCTGCACATGAATGCAAAATCTTTAGACAATGGGACCAGTTCTTGTGTTCTGGTTCCCATTTGCAGTCTGAGTTATTTGGACCAATTAGGTTTGAGCAGCAAGTCAATACCATGTATGGAGAGGTGCATGACATCCAAAATTTGAAAAAATGCAAAGTCAAGCAGCAATGATGTTGCTCCTCTAATATCAGTGCAAACTGGCGGGGTGGGAGCATGGGTTACTAATGTTAGCCTGGCTCTGCTAGTTGGCTAACAATGAAGCAATGTTCTTTTTATATTTGACGTTTGATCAACTGATCGAGTAAAACTCAAGTTGTGAATGAATTGTGAGCATTCTGACAATTGCAAAAGGCTGCCTCTAGGGCTGGATTTACATTGGACACAGAAGTAGTGTGTTACAGCAACCTTGCCAAACTGCAGCTTGTTGCATGCTCATGGTGTTTGCACTGGCAGTACTGTGGCTGCGACGCTTCTGCAGGGCTACCTGCTGCTATGAGTTCTGTTGTTCCACATTTATAAGCACAAATTCTACTCATTTCTTAAGTTTTTATTTATTAATCGTTATTTCACAACAAAGTGCCTTGTGTCAACAACTGATGGGATTCTGTCAACAGAGACATTGTCAGCGGCTTCTATTTTGAAAGGGAGCAGGAAAGGTTGAGTAAAACAGACACCTTTGTATTTTCTTATCTCTGTGACAGAGACAGACTTTTAAACTTAAGTAAAAGGTGGTAATATAATATTATACAATATAATTATCAAAACACCATTTTCGCCACTGACAAGCAGCTGAGACACACCTGACCAGCGGTGCTCATGCAGGCAGTGTGGCTGCTCTAATATGTAAACATGGATGCTGAAAAAAAAAAAAAAAACAACAGGTTTGGCGACGCTCGTGCACTGCTTCTGTTTCCCTTGTGAATCCGGAATAGCCCTGGCAAAAGAAATCACCACTGCAGAAGATGACATATTGGCAACATCCAGCAAAACACCAGCATATCGATTATGTATTAGAGTCTTGAAGGGTTGTCCCATTTTGTAGAGGAAGTTTACAACCACTAAATCTTGTAACTCAGTTGTGAGGGCCAAGGTGGCTTTTGAAAACGAGTGGTAGGGGTAAGAAATATTAAATGAGATTGGGCCAAAGTCTTGGTCTGGATATATATCGATTACACTGGATATTCCAAAACATTGACCACTGCCCCTAAAAGCTTATCATCCTGGGAATGATAGCCAGTGAGATCTGGAATTGAAGATGATATAAATTTACAATTGGAGCTTTCCCGTGCGTGCCATTTGGCATCCCCAAATCAATTACAGAGAATCCTCACTTCAGGCAATCAAAAATGTCAGCCAGAAATTAACCGCACAGGGGAGCTAATACTCCAAGGAAGAGCAAATGACAGTAATTTACCCTCCACCTTCCTATCATACAACAAACTCCTCACTGTTCTTCAGCTCATTTTGGCACAAATAGACTCTAAAGACAAGCTCTTATCTCATCCTTTAAAACCTCAGCGTAATTGTCCTCCTTTGCTCTAAGATGGGAGTTCACACCTCTTCCTCCACATCTTGGTTCTTTTATGTGTCTGATGTAGTGGTGAATCACACTCAGCCATCTTTTATGCCCCCTTTAATAGACACTCACGGTAATTGCGCCGTTAACTTTGGGGACTTCTGGCACGGATGCTCGTGGAAGAGCGGGCCTGTGTTTTGGGGATTGGATGAGATTGGAGTGAGTGACTATTTTGGGCTTCAACTGCTGTAATAATGATATGCGGAGGAGGGGAGGCTTGGTGTTGCATATATTACACGACAGTTCCCAGTTTCATTCAAGTGCTGTCACATAACTGCATTCTCCGAGCAATGGATACAGACTTCAGAGGTTTTTGCGTAAATTCAGATGAGGCAGCTAGACAGTAGCTTTACCACGGATTGGAATGAAACAAATCTGCAAGGAAATATAAGGATGTCAACATTCCAGAGAGGCGATGAAAGTGGTATCCTCTGGCATTCAGAGTGTTCAGAGCTTATATAGAGTGGCCTTGGTTCAGCTACGTGACAGTAGCTGGCTTGCACTCCCTGGAATACCAAACAGGCTTTGATCTAAACAGCAGGTTTCCCGAACTCAACGTGATACGACCAATCTCCAACCCTGGTGCCCCTGCTTTTCTGCCCTATGCTGGGGGTTAAATGGCTTTAACTCAAGGGGCAGAAAAGGCAGGATGGACGTGAGGTGAGTTGGAGGGTGCGCGGGATTATTGGCAAAGAGCCTGGGGTGTGGGGGTGCAGTTTGCGGGTGCTCGTGGTGCTGGAGAGGGTGAATCGCTGGTCAAGCACCGCTGCCTGGTTGTCTGGAGCGACCCACCGCCACGGACGGTCCACCGCGGGCTAATTTCATCCTCCAGTGAGCAGGGGAGCAAAGGGGAGCTGGCTGTCCTCCGAGGCCCACGTCAAGCCCCCTCTTATAGGCTTGGGATTGACATGGTTCCCCTAGGGGCCTTGGGTGCTGGGTGGTGGTGGTGGTGGTGGGGGTGGAGGTGATGAAGCAACATGGAGGGTTGGGAGCGACGAGGAGGAGCAGAGGAGCATGAGAGAGACGGATGAGAGAGGCTGACTCACTGAGACTGACAGATTCTGTGGCGCAGACGGCTGATAGATAACTGGGAATAAGAGTCTGTTTCAGTGGATGAGGAGGCTGGTAGTCAAAGGAGGAAAGACACATGGATTAAAAGGGATGATGGCTACATGGGAACATTTTTTTTATTCTCTGACTAGACTTGGGTTGTCAGTCAGCTGCTTCTCCATCAGTGCTGTGGGTTAAGGAAGAAGGATATGTGCTTTAAAAACATGACATAGCAGAACTCACTAGTTATTCTTTTATATCCAACAAAATCAGCAAACTCTCTCTCACTAACATTATTGTCTGTTACATAAGTTAGACACAGCACTGAAGGGCCGTCTCCGGAGTCTGGAGTCACTATCCTCCCTGACAGTTCAACGTGTGCCCAGTTAGCACGAGCTAACATAAAAGTAACAGCTAACATCTGACAGCAAGCTGATGAACAGTACCAACAACCTTACACCAACACCAAACAGCTCGACTCTGTCATTAACCCCATTAGTAACCGACAGGTACTCATCCCAACTTGTCAAATGTTTCTGCTTTGTCAGGTGACTTCCGTGTCTATTTATTACTTTTTAGGTATCCTTCTGTATCTTCTGTTACGTTCTGAGATGCCGTAATCATGATGTAAACCAATGCACGTCATGAGACAACGCAGCACGTGGTTATGTTTAGACAATAGGAGCACGTGGAAAACCAACGCTGGACCATCAACAAACACACACGCTGGCACAGAAGGTTAGGATTAGGCAACAAAGGCAAAGATGGTTAGGTTTAGGGAAAGGAGGTGTGGTATGGTGTAAAAAAAAAAAAAAAAAAAAAAAAACAAAACATCACATTCAGATGGGCGGCAAACACCAGACCCCCACATTACAGTCCCTTGTTTGTGGGTCCCTTCCACCAACCCCGTGGGCACTCTCATGCTCCATATATTATGCTTTTACTAGCAGCGTTTTTGCCTGACGCTGTCCTGCCGCATGGTATGCACACACCACCAGTTCCATCCATCTGCCTTCTAAAGTGATGCCCCCTGTGCGTATATGCAGCAGGTGCCGTCTGGCTGTCTGCCAGCGTATATTAACAAAACGATCAGTTTTGTCCAGCTGCGATTTCACCTGATGCCATCTAGCATCACTTCATGAGCACGCAAAAGGTGCCTTTTGGCATCGCGGTCTTACACCAAAAGCACTGACAAAGCAGGGCTATTTTACGAGAGTAGGCTAAAAGTCTTTTTTTTGTGAAACCCATCCACCACCACTCCCAAGTGCCCTTTAGGCGCACTTGTGCCCCTTATATTACATCGTTGCTGGCTATATCGCATGCGTACACGAGTGGCCACATTTTAAAGTAAAGCCACCTGAATGTTGCATGTGGACGTGCCTGGAGCCATCTGACTGTCTACCAGTGTATAATACCAGCCCTACAGGTTCTCATCTGACGCCGGCCAGCCACGTTCCATCTGGATGTCAAAGGTGGCTTTTGGCCTCACGCTCATACGCTAAAAGCACTGACAGAGCGGATGTATTTGATGTATTTGGATCAAAACAGACTGTAAATACTGGCTGTGTTAACTGGCTTCATTTATTATATCTGTACACCTTCACTCATGAGTTTGAGATAAAATAACAGCATCACTGAAACCACTGAGGTGTCAAACCTGGTTGAATGAATTCAAGGTTCTTATCTTTTTCACCTGAGAACTAGATTCAAGCATGAGCCTTTATTATCAGCGTTATTAGCCACAGTCAGAGAAGCTCTTACTCGCATCGACCTGTCTGCATGGATCTCAAACAGCAAATTGGAAATATATCATGTTCATCAGACGTTGGCCCCATCCATTGTGGCAGACGCATTTACAACCATTTCATATTTATAAATAACACAATTAGGCGGATAACCTTGAGAGGGCCCTTGCCATTGTTTTTTATGATAGCCATCCACGGTAATTACACATTGATTGAGTCTCCTGACAAATAGAAGGGTCGAATGAGAGACAGGGGCCGATCTCTCTCTCTCTCCTCTCTCTCTCTCTCTCTTTCCCCATTATGAGTGATAAGTACAAGGCCCTGCTGCTCTGTTCTGGTCTACACTGACCCCCGCAAAGTGAAAAAGAGGGAGGAGTAGGAGAGTAGGGTATAACAGGACAAAGAAAAAAAGATTTCATTATCACTTCACATCGTTAGTAACAGATACACAGTGACAAGACAGTAGTGGCCGATAAATCAGATACGGGGGTGACGACAGGAGCTAATAGGGGTTTGATGGTTAACTAACAGCCTGGATTTATTAAACTCGTAGATAACGACCTGCCTGATCACATCCTCAGTTCATAAACTTAGGTGAAGGATTAAAAGTAGAGGGAGAAACCTTGCGGGTAAGACACTCAGAGAGAGTAAGTCATGTAATTTGCAATAAAACTGAAATAAGATTACATACATAAAATATCATAATAAAGCAATTACATTCTTGTCATAATTTGACAAGAATTACAAACATTTTCTTTTTTTTCTCCTCGTCTTTGTCTCATTTAAGTTAGTTCTTTATATTTCAGAGCTTTATAAATGAGCTTTATTACCTCTGGTAGAATTAATATTATTGAGCCTGTGCTTTGAAAGCATAACAGTCTTCTTAGAATTTATAGCTGTATATGGAAACAAATGCAATGGCAATTGTTGCTGTTGTTAAGTGCCTTTGGTCTATTGTTTTCAGCCACTTGGTGAGAGATCAATATGGACACGTTTAGATCAATGTAAGAGTTTTAATAAAAGGCTTTACTTTAGGCGCGTTTCCACTACATGGTACTGGCTCTACCCTACTCTACTTTACTCTACTCTACTCGCCTTTCTTGATTTTCCATTAGGAAAAAGCGCCTGGTAGCACCTTTATTGGTACCTGCTCTCCTGGGGTTCCAAAAAAAGCTGAACAGTTACTATGAGGTACTAAAAGGTGATGTGGAAACACTGCAGACCATTGATTGGCCAGAGAGAATCGTCACTGCGTCATTGCATCATCAATGCGTGGCACGCACAGGACAGTGCAAACCCATGCCCGCCATTTTTAAACAGCCAAGCTATTGTAGTGGCCCAAGTTTTTTATAATTTTTTTTCTGTTCCCAAAATAGCAATCAGAAAGATCTTTCCGTGGTCACTCAAGTCGGTGCAAATGCTCCTCACCTTGCTGGCTGACGAGCATATTCAGCGAGTGCGAGTCTGTGCGTATGTGTGTGTCGCGTTGAAGATGACATCATGGCAGTTTCGTGCGCCATTGTTATGATGTCCAGCTACACTGACGCGGTACTATCTTCTAATGGAAAATGACCCCAGAAAAGTACCCAATACCAGTTGCCTTAGTTGCCGTTCTGCTGCTGCCTCAATGAGTTAGTGTATTTGTGTTATTGTGTGACTTTGTTGATTCTGAACTAACTCTTTTAAACACCAAAGTCACAGAATAACACAATTACACCTACTGATCAAGGCAGCGATGAGACCAGCAGCTCCTGTGTTCAGTGATGTTAAATTACCGTTTCTCTCAATGAAGTCTGGCCTTGAAGGGGGCAATATAACAGCTTCATTTTCCCATAAGAAGTTGCTGTCTGACATTGAGGTAAAGCAGTGAAAACATTCTAAATATGGTGTACACTCCAAACAGGTATTCATTTCTTTTAGGTTGGAATTTTTTAGCTGGCTAATTTTTTTCATTTATTTTTTTTGTTGCTGAACTCTCCACAGCAGTACATTGCTTTGCTTTCATGTCAGACTCCTGCCTGTTTCCCGAAACTGAGGGTGTGCTGACTAATATTTACTGTTTGTAATATACTCACTATTAATAAGTACCCCATACAACCCCATTTCAAAAGATCTGAACTACCTCTTTAAGTCAATAAATCCAGTCCATATCCGTCACTCACAATCGTAAGCACAGACAATGAAAATATCACATAAAACATTTGAGCCCACAGAGCAACATCTGACCCAAAACTAAATGACATTTCAGTCCAAAGGTCGTGGAAAATTTCCGCAAAGCGCCGTCCTTATCTGATTTCCAACCCGTGACTATAATGCAAAGTGTCAGTGCAGGGTTGAAGGCCATGACACTGTTTGCAGAAATGTCACCCTTGAAACATGGCACACACACATGCATGCACTCACACATACATAAATGTCAACACGCCACTATTTAGGCCCCAAGACGTAATGAACATCAGCACTGACACAAATGCATGCACTATTACACATATATGTACTAATATTAACATGTACACACAGCAATCTGCAGAAGCACGTACACACACAGCCACACACAAACTCACACTTTCTATTATCTGTAGGACAATTTCTGCTTGTGGTAAAATGACCCTGTTGTCATTCATCTTTACATCTCTTCCCTTGAGGTTGGACTGGAGAGAGGAAGAGAGAGCGGAAGAGTGAGAGAGAGCATGAGAGGAGAAAAAGAAAGTGCCGGAGACTGCAAATCTGTTACAAAGGCGAGTCATTGATTCTAGGATGGGGAATTAATGAAGCCTCGGCCGGATATGACAGTACAGTGTCAGACGGTGAAGAGTTATGCAGGCCGTTGGGCTCTGGCAGCCATTAGCTTACAGATAGTGTGCGTCTGAGGATGACAAAAGAAGAAGCAGGACAAGTTAAAAAGGCATTCATTAAAAAAAGAAAAAAGAAGCCAATTCTCTCTGACGCGATGTAGGCGCATCTTTAGGCGTGCTGCCGCTCTTAATGGTAGTTTTCACTCAAAGCCGTTCGGAGTCTGCTCTTATCTCAAACAAACGCTCGGTGGTGTCGTTTCATTTCTGATGAGTCATGGTTGTGATAAATCAAGTGTAATGTGTCTGTTTTTGCTTGATTTTTTTTCCACAAAGGCACTGCGTTTCAGGCTATATCAAACATTCTTTTATCTTGATGTTTCAAAATAGATTAAATGTTTCCATTATTGCTGTACCAATATCATTTGGCTTACTGTATGCGTGTGTGTACATTTCTGTGTGGAGGGTACAGAAGACTTAAAATGCTACAAAAATCAAACAAAGTACAAGTTACGTTTAAATAATTTGTTTACATCCATTAAGCAGTTTGCTTACAGTGGAAACGGAATTTTAAACTATGATAAATCTCTCTTTGTAATTTGTTTTTACTTCACTCCAGTGAGACTTTGCCTTGCAGTTACCCGTCTCCCTTCAGCTGGCTAACTGATACCAGATTCACACTGGACATGGAAGTGCCATAAAGCTTGCCAATTTTCCATGGAGCGCTGGGGGCCTCCTCTTAGTGACCGTGTTGAGCAATCAGATTGTGGGACAGTGGGACACGCCGCGGCCTTGAGCTCCATGGCACGCTTCCGAAATGCAGTGATAGTTTCTGCATCTGGTCTATTTTTGCACAGGCAAATCTGGCAGTAAAACACACTGAAAATATAAAGTGCATCAAAAATATGACATACATAATCTGATTATGACACATGATAAAATATGCATCTGATGCATCCATATGTTTGTCTATTATGTCTAAACAGAGAGCGAGAGACACACAAACAGACAGAGACAGAGCTCAAACATAGCAGAGGAGCTGGACTGTTGGACTTCTTAATTAAATATGTATCTTACAACAAACCGCCAAAAACAAATCAACAAGATATAACAGCTTAACTTATTTTTTCTCAGGCTACCGTTTGTAGTCTACTCAATGAGTAACAGTCATGACTGCAGAGACAGAAAACCTCTGTGCTTCGGGAAAGCACCTGTGGTTGAAGACTCCCTCGTCAAGTTAAACTCATCAGCTTTACTGTATTTTGAAATAGTCAATGAAATTCTGTAAATAGCGAAGCTGTCTACTTCATTAAGGTATACTCATGTGCTAAATATACAAACGACAACTAGATGGTAATTAGCATGAAAAAGCTGAATTGAATATACCTTATTTTTAACTTATTAAAAAAATACTATGTAAAAAAAACTAAGGTAAGCAATAAAAACTATAAGCATATACAATAGACTTTTAATAAGCAATATTAACGGACATTATATGTCTGAAAAGGAGTTGGAAGAAGCAATGTGCTTGTCTTGTCCCACCCCTATTCCTCTCTAATCCATCAGTACTCATTTAAATTAACCAACTGTTTGCCATCATCTAAACATCTAAACTACCCTGTTCTCACTCTTCATTTATAATCAACAAAACTACCCTGCAAACTGTGAAAATTAAAAAAAATGAAATAAAACTATAACACTATAACACCATCACCATAAAGAGGCTTTACATTCCCTTTTCTCATTTCTGTACCTGGCAAAAAAAAAAAAAAGTACATCTTTTTAAACTGTGAGATATTTTTACTTTGTTTGATTTTGTCCTACAGTACATTCCACGCAATTACCCCACAAATAGATGCACATACTTGGAGGCTAGTGTGAGAACAAAACAGTTTCAAATTAAATTTCCTCTTCAGTTATAAAGTAAAGAAAATGAAAAAAGAGAGGGAGAGAAAGGGGTTATAATAATCATCCACTTATAATGATGAATTTGACCCAGACGGATGCGATCATTATAAAAAGTTTCCACTGTTTCTTTTTATCTATGCATTTGTCATAATTCAATGAAAAACAGATGTTATTAAAACAGTTTTCTCTTGCAGGGTCACTGCTGTTGACTGTAAATGTGAAAATAACTAAAGATTAAACATCAAGATTCTAATTACAGTGAAGTGAAACTTGAATGAAAATATTAGGTTATCATTTTCTAATATGAATTTCTTTGCACTCTGCTCATTCTGCTCATTTGACAAGTGTGAAAATAGATCATACTGACATGGTTGTTTGCTAAAGACTGGAAAGAATAGTCAGGTGTAATCATGCTCAGCTGACAGGATGGTCCTATGTTTATTCTATATTGAGAAGTCAATTGCAGCTCAGCTGACAAGCAACTTTGTTCTTGAAAAAGCTTTAAGAAATACATTTCTGCATCTCTGCTTAGAAGTTGTGCTTTTTTTCCTCCTGATTGCCTAGTATTGTGGTAAGGATTGTCCCTCTATTAAAACAACTTTGATGTTCAATGTATCAAAGTAAAGGATGGACTCCAGCAAGCTTTGCAAGCACACACATCATGGAAATGTTGATAGCTTAACTAGTTTGTCTGCAAGATAAGCTTAGAGTTTTCACCTACTTGTTTCATGGAGGAGGATAAGATTAATGAAATACATGTTCTTCATTTAATTATGATACAGTAGATTTGTGCATAAGAAAGGAATTCTTATAACAATCTGTTTCACTTTGTCTTTTTAGGCATTCTTGAATCTTCCACATATGTGTATCTGAAGTGTGAACTTTAGTGTGATGTAGCCTGCTGTGTGTTTACACGCCTGCATATGGGTGTGCCTTTATCACTGCATGTCATACTCAGTTACTGGCCACAGATAAATAATAGCACAAAGCCTGGAAGCAGCACCGGCGCACATTAACCGATAGATCTGAAGTGACAAGTGTTGAGGGCAGATTTTATCGCAAACACACTCGTGTGACAGTAAGTGGGCTGTTTGGAAATTCACCAACGGACTCAAAAGTTTGCAGAAGACATCTCTAAAGAGAACAAAGCTACCAGACTGCTTTTGATTTCGTGCTGATATTAATGCCAATATTGCATAAATGGTGTTTTTTAAAAGTTAAAAACATCTGAGCTGTGAAAAAAATTGCAGCATATTGAAGTTCAAGGTCAAACACAACCGTGGGATGGCTTTAGACCAGAGCCAACATTTAGATAACTTGTTTTTAAACTCTCCACCTTGCAGTTCAGTTTCAAGGTGGACACCCAAGATTAGTGTCACCAATTCAGTATTTAACCAAATGTCTCCCCTTCTGTCCCTGAGATATGATTATGAATAATGACCAGCAAAATGTTTCTTGTAGAACACTATAATGTCACAGTAAGTTGATATTTAAAATTTTGGATTTAAAATGTTGTAAAATGATGTCACATCATTGATCATTGATATTGCATTTATCAGAATGACACTGATGCAAAGTCACATTGACTAAAATCAAATCGGTTCATCTTTAAGTCCAAGTGAATGATTGTGCCAAATTTGAAGAAATTCCCTCAAGTTGATTGTGAGAGATTGTGATTCATGAAAACAAGATGGATGCAAGATCACAAGATGAGATCATAGTGACCTTGACCTTCGACCCATGACCACCAAAATGTAATCAATTCTTACTTGAGTCCAAGTGACCATTTGTATCAAATTTTGAAAAAAAATTCCAATACGATGAATGCAAGGTTGCACTGACCTTAACCTTTGCCGTTCCAAAATCTAATCAATTCATCTTTCAGTCCAAGTCGACGTTTCAGCCAAATTTGAAGAAATTTGCTCAAGGTGTTCTTGAGATGCCTCCTGAAACAGCTATTGCCAGCACAGAGGCAAAAGAAAATACTGAGAAACAAGCTGTGGGATCAAGGTTTTTGGCTCTTTTATACTCAAGGGCTGTGTTGTTGAGTGAATGATGAAGTCTCCCTTTTCTCTTTCACTCCTACATGAATGCGTGACGATCCAGCCAGTCAATCATCATTTTCAGGTAATATCTCAGCCACTTTATCACTGCAGGATATCAGCTATGATTTAAACTCGGGGAACAATTTAAAGGAAGTTTGCTAACAGTCTAATCTCGGTCGAGATGAAAAATGTCAATATTCATTCCTGTCAAGAAAATATATGACACCTGAGATTCCCTGGAGAAGAATGAGGGACACGTAAGCATTTTCAGCACAGGCTCAACATCACACACACACACACACACACACACACACACACACACACACACACACACACACACACACACACACACAATCTTTTTGCACACCACAAAAACATTTTTGGGCCATGATAGCCGCTCATTGAGGGAAGGTGGCAGCACTGATTATCTGGAGGTATTCCTGTCTGACCTGGATTCGAGGGTTATTAGGGTGAAGTGGTCCGACTGCCTGGTCCTCTTCTCCTCCTTCCCTTACCTCCCCCACTGCCTCCCTCCCTCCCCTCTCTCCTTCATCGCAAGCCATTAATGCAGAGGCATAGCTGCGCCCGCATCTAAATGTTTCATTATAGCAAGAGTGGAGATACCAATTTCTTTGCCCATCTCTCCTCACTTCTCCCGACGCACACTCCTCTTCAACCCGCCTTCCGCCCCGCCACCCTCCACCCTGCACCGAGGGAGGAGAGCAAAGCATGACAAATTGAAATAAATGAGAGAGGAGAAAAGGTGGTGTGGGGACAATGCCAGCGCCCGGCTCCTCCTCTGGTCGGAGAAGGAGAAAGACGACAGACAGAAGAGGAAGATGATGGGGAAAAGCAGGAAAAAGGCGGCTTGTGAGGATTCAGCCAAATACATCAAGAGAGAAAAGAGGAGTGGAGGGGGACTGAGCAATGGTGAGAGAGACAGATTATTTATCCAACTATTATTATCATTTCACCACCAGCTGTCCTCTCTCAGTCCGATGTTTCATCCTCCGCTCCCTCTCTCCGCTGTGAGTAATGAGTGGCAGTAATTGGTGGATCTTATTGACCTTTCCGGCTCTTCATTTTCTATGTACGTGTGCATCTGCATGCATGTGTGTGCACCACAGGTCCCCGCTCAGGTTACGTACATTACAATATGTCCTCTTATTCGATCCAGCTCACAAAGCGCTCTTAACAATGTTTTGGTATGTAATGTGACAAATTGGGCCGACCCTGTCAGAGAAGAGGATATAGGCAATAATGGTGTCTCGTCAGACAGGGCCACTTGTGTCAAAACAATTCCACTCCGGTCAGCTTTACCTCCAGCTCATTAGGAAAACTTGGGGTAAAATGAGATTTAGACTTTTTTAATGGTAACTCCCTGTGTGAAGGCTCATTCTTCTATTTTCTTTCTTTCACAGTGTGATTTTATTGAAAGTAATTGCCCTGCTTGTCGATTTAAAATTGAGCTTCTTTGCAAAGTCAAGTGAAATAAAAAAGAAAAAGAACAAAACATCAAAGCAACAAGCTTTGCAATGTAGAAAATCATAAACTAACATGACGATTTGCCCCATAAAACGGGTCAATTGATCTACTGACTGAAAACATTTTCGATTACGATATAAATTTTAAAAAGCCGAATAAATTCAGCTTTATGAAGTCATTATTACTGATTTGGTCCTACTTTGGTCTACTATGTTCACATGCCTAAATGGTAAAAAAAAACAAAACAACAACAACAGCTTACTGTCCTCATACTGAAATATCACAACCAGACATGATCCAAAATCTGAGAAAAATTAACAACTGTGGCAACCAAGATTATATGTTTCCCTGAAATTAGCATGTAGCAGTATACTTGTTGCTGGGGAATGATTGTTGCAGAAAATAGTGTCACTTTTCTACTATGAAAAATCACTTAAAAACTTATCACAAATCATATTCCATATGGAATCTGATCTGACATTGGGTAAAAATTTTAAACATCAGCCACCAAGATGACATGTTGTCCTTAAGTTAGCAAGTTGCTACATGTAGCAAAGTACTCGCTGCCAGGGTTCCACCGTAACAGGTAAAAAGTGGCACTTTTCACCATGAAAAATCACCAGCAAAAGTTTTTTTTAAAAGAACCAGGCATGTTAAAGCAGGAATCTGATCCGAAATCAGGGCGAAATTAACATCAATAACCATTGACCACATCTTTCCCTGAAGTTAGCATGTAGTTACATGTAGCAGTGTACTTGCAGCTAGGGAACGACTGTAACACAGAAAGCAGCACTTTCTACCATTGAAAATCAACAATAAAAGCTTTAACTCAACAGGACATATTCCAGCAAAAATTAGAGAGAAAATCGGAGAGAAATCAGTAAAATCAGAGAGAAATTAATAACTTCAGCAACCAAGAATACATTTTTACTTGATGTTAAAATGTAGCTATATGTAGCAGTAACGGAGTGTGACTGTAATGGAAAACACCTGCACTTTCTATCCTGAAAATCACCAATAAAAGCTTCTAACCCAAGATCCTCACAACTGGACATGTTCCAGCAAAAATATGATCCAAATAGGGGAGAAAACACCACCACATGACGTTGGCATGTAGCTTCATTCAGCAGTGTATACTACATAATGTGTAAACATTTGCAGTAACATACCTGGAGCATGACCATACATAAAAATCCAACACACTCTGACTTTATACTGTAGCCTGAGGGCAAAAAATGAAAACAGAGTATTCAAAATGGTCTCAAATCCTGGGGTTTTTGCTCACACAGATTACTTCTACATAGGTTTACCTCATTATTTGAAATGTTGGCCTTGTTTAGTGTGAACATCCTACACTGTTACACCATATACAGGACAAAAAATATGGAAAAGCAAAACAGGTCCCATTTAACACCCTCTCATTGTTTGATAGAAGCTTGCTTAATGCACCATAGGCATGTGATGTGACAGAAAGAGAAGCTTTCATTTCTCTTTGTGAGGGGAGAGAAGTCCACAGGGCGAGTGTTTCAGCCTTGGGAAACATGCAGCTGACTTTAAATCATCTGTGCAAAGCGAGAAGATAGACTCTGATATTCAAATCATATGAGACAGACCATCTGTATCAGCTTTGCTTTCAGCATTATTGTCAGAACCATAGTGTATTAAACAAATACATTCAGTAGGTTAATACTCGCCATGCTGTTCAAAGCACCTCAGGAAATACTTTCCAGTTTGATCTCTTGCAGTGTATATTTTTCATTTCAGAATGAGAAAGATGATTTTATCTAGTAAACATGAGACTTTTTAAATAATAATAAAAAAAAATGCTTAACCCTTATAAACCTGGGTAGATGTTTCTTTTTTATATTGTGTTAAGACATCTTTCAAAAGTATTAAAACCCTTGAACCCTGAGCAAACTGGTGCGATGTCTCTCAAAAACCTGAAGTAAAACAACAAGTAAAGTCCCATAAATTGCAATAAATTAGTGGATTTTGAAAATTAGTTTTTAAAAAGCTAAGGAAAAATATTTCTAATCATCATAAATATACAGAATTGCTGTGGAGTTTTTAGCAGTTTTTTCCTTGTTGTTGCTATTGTTTTGGTGTTGTTTTGTTTATTATGTTTTTACTTCCCCTGTTGTTTGTTTTTTGTTAATTTGTTTTGGGGGTTTGGGGTAATTTTCAGGTTTTCTTTGAACTTTTTACCAATATCTTGCTAATTTTGGGGGCATCTCTTTATTAGTTGCTCATTGTTTTCTTCCCATGTTTTTAAAAGAAATTAAGCCAAATTTCCAGGTTCTAAAGGGTTAATAAAACATATAACGGGAAGCATGAGATCACTTGATATAATTCATGGTTTCTTAACAAATGGTGCTGCCCGGCTGATTTCTGTGGTAAAAAAGCATTGGTCAGCAGAGATCATATAGCTTGACCTGTTTTTCCTGGTCCACCACAAAACCCCTACCCTAACCCCTAACCCTGCTCCCAAAAAAGTCAGTGTTCTCTAAGTAGTTCTTTCCAGTTTACGTGATTCGACCCATGCATATAGGGGTGAGTACCCATTTGAAAGATGGATGAATTAATAAAATAAATGAAATAACACCAGCAGAGGGCACACTTAGCCTGAAGGGAACAACAGGTTTCAAGAAGTCTAGTTATTTATGCCAGTAAAGGTCCACCAAACACTCCACTAACTCCCCATGGCAAAACAGACATCTCAGTCTACTTTCTCAAGGGGCCGTGCCGCAGAGAAAATCAGACGCATGCTCTGAGGCAGCCGGAGGAGCCCCCAGTCTCCTAACAGACAAGCTCAATGTACCCAGTAGAAGCTGTCTCTCCACAGCCCCGCTCACCTGCTTCCAAAACCTCCCATTCCAATAATGATACTCTAATTAAATGAACCTGTCAGCCCAAATTTCCCTGTGATGCAGCCGGTCATTGATATGTATTTTAGAGCTAACTCAGAATTTTGCAAGATCAATAAAATTTGGCTATTAAATACAAATATTGAAAGATTCAGGTTTGTTTTTTTCCATATAAAGTTTGAACGAGGTTCAGCGGAATGTTTAGTGTGACAGCAGCATTCACGTGATAAAGTAAACAAGGGGAAGCCCTAATGTATTGATCTATATTTCGCAACAAAAAATCTGTACATGAGGTCAAAAGCCATCGGCTGTAGATCCATTACGTTTTTCCTTATTTTCTGTAATTTATACATGATTTTACGACATCAAATGCTCATCCTAAACATGGTCAAATCTTCAAATAATGAGGTAAATTTATGCAAACGTGATCCCAGTGAGCAAAAAACACATGCTTCAAAATGTTCTTAATACTCTGCGGCCAAGATTCATTTATTTTTGGCTACAAATTGACATCAGCTCTTGACAGATTTATTTACACAGGCATGCATCTGCAAGTGTTTACATAATGCGACCTTCATGACTATGTGTAGCTACATGCTAACTACCTTGCTATTGTAGTTACATGTAGTCATGAGCTTCTGAGTATGAGTTAACAAAGCTGTTTTTGGCTTGGTAACTGCAGTTTTGGTCTCTATCAGACTTCAGATGCATAAATTGAAACATTTTGTGCCAACCAATTATGTGGCCCACCTATCATAAAATTTCTGGCTACACTACTGAAATGACCCAGTGTGTTTGGGCGATTAAGGCTTTTGGATTTGGCAGGGTCCAGGCTGGGTAACTTTCAAATGATACGTATCAGAAAATGTATCTCTTGCTCTCTCTGACTGTACTAATCATCTGTGTCCGGACGTGGAGACCGCACAGGGAAGAGGAGAGGAGACAGAGTGGACAGTGTGTGCTGCAATAGCTTGGCAAAATAGTGAAAGGATAAAAATCAACAATAAATATAACCTCAGTTCTCACGTCAGGTGAAATTCTCAAATGTGGCAATACTGGGTTAAGTCAGGCCTTAAAGGTGGGTACAGGCCTTCTGGCTCTGCCATGGCCTGTAGGCTGCTGTTTGTTTGTGTCTCACTTTAGGTCCTGGTAGGTGGAATGTATTCTTGTATGGTCAGCCTATCCAGAATTTATTTATGATCAGCCACCCACAAACCTCGCCTCTCTGACTTTGTTGCAGGCTTTTCCTCTCGCACTACAACTTTCTTTTGTCTGGTTTTGTAATTGTCTTTTTTTCACACCTTACTACGGTGCACATTTACACACCCCTGATCCACCTTCTGATGGGTTTATATATTTTGTTACAATTTCTGTAAGTAAAAAAAACAACACCCAAACAAACAAAAAAGAACTTTTCCCCAACTGTTTGCATCCTCATAACACCTACAACTTGTGAACAGACACAAACAAGAGAGCAAGAAAGAGCACTAAAACTTGCAAATGCAATTTGGTAACTTAAGCAGAAAAATAACCAGAAAACACTCAACACATCACTGCTACTACTCAGGCATCATGCCTTTCTGACATTTTCATTTTCCCTTTCCACCTCTGCACTTCTCTCCAGCATCTCCTTAAAGCAGCTATAAATGATAGTTTTCCAATAACAATGTATCACAATGGTAATATTAAAGGGCTCTTTTATACATTTTTATACATTTGCCATGTGACCAGAAACTCCATTCAGAATGAACGCTAAAGTTTCTCTGTAATTGCTGGATGTGTATATAAGCAACTGCTTTGCTATTCATCATTCACCATACCAGCTTGAAACATGATGATATGTAAATCATTTCTGCTGCCCCACAGTGGGCAAAAAATTGCACTTATATGACTCTGCAAACCAGTCAAGCTGCAGTTACAATATACATCCATGTCTGTCCATGCTCATATGTACCCATTATAGTAGAGAATACTTCTAATATGGATGTTGCTTTAAAGTACAAATTCTGAAATGTGGATGCTTCACACATAGTTTCAACCCGGCAACAAATCGGCACACACATTTAGCACAGTTTCAAGGTGGGGACCCAAGAATCATGTCATCAATTCAGTTTCTAACCAAATGTCTCCCCTTCTGTTTCTGAGTTATGGTGTTAACTAATGGCCAGAAAAGTGTTCTTGTAAAACATTACGAAGTCACAGTAGGCGGGTTTCCATTACAGGATAATGCAAAACTTGAGCAATATTTTCGAAATGTCGATAAAACTGAATTGCTAGATGACTGCGTTTCTATTGAGTGATGTTATGCGACTTCTCTTGCAATAACATTCCAAGCATGGCAATGGATGTTCACAACATTAGCAGGTTTATATCTATTGCAGCCACTGCACTACCCGTCATTATTTCCAATCAAAGGCCCCTGCACTATGAGCGATTTTTGGGAGGTGATAGTCCACAATTTTGCAGAGGAATTGTGGAGTCAAAACTTCCAGATGATCTGCTCAACTTTTAAATAGTTATGTGATGCAATAACACCTCTTGTAGTGCCCAAATACCACCTCATGTGAACATGAAAACTTTTGGCCGATAAATGGCAGTTTTTTTCAAAATTGACATGTTCCCATAAGGCCAATCTTATATTCACAATTTCAGTTTGGGCAATTTTAAAATTAATGGAAATCTGCCTAGTGAAGTTGACCTTAGACCTCTTGGAAATAAAATGTCACCACCTCATCATTTTGTCCTATTAGGCACTTCAGTTAAATTTTGTCACAGTTAGGGCAGGAATTTTTAAGTTATGACCAAAAACACGTTTAGCGAGGGAACAGTGACTTTTGAAATCTATTCAGGTAATGTTTGAGTCCAAGTGGATGTTGGTGACAAACTTGAATACATTTCATTAAGAGCTTTTCTGTTATCACTAGCAGAATAATGAGATGGACACAACGTCACAGTGACCTGCAAAAGAGACTCAAACTGGGATTTCATTTCTCAATCTCCTAGTTTCTGGGACTAAATCGTAGAAAGATACATAAGTAACAAATGAGAGGCTTGATGCTACATTATTATAACTGTATATACTTTGCATGATAGAAATCGCAGCCTGATGTATTACAGGCTCATGTATTCAGTGTTTGAAAGGCGGGACAAGAAGAGAAGGGAAGGAGGTACTTTCAGATCTACAAGAGGGTAAAATAGCTTCAGCCTCAGTCATTTATTGCATCATATACATCCTCACCTTAAACCCCAGTAGTGTTAGCTAGAGCAGTGGCAAGACTGGTGTGGATGTGTGTGATGTTAAAGTAACCTGTCTTCCCCTTCTATTACTGTACTCTCCATGCCACTAATGCAGAAATTACACTGAAATCACACTGATAAGTGTTCTTTTATCTATTTAAACAAAACAAACATCTGTAGTGTCCCTGCATTAACTGCTGTTTATCTCCTTGGTCTGGGTTCCTGGTCTTACCATGGACCAAGTTAATTATCCTCTTTTGTTACCCGTTGGCTAACGGTTGCTTTGATAGCTGTCGGCAGCTGCACACTAGAGCAGACTGGGCCAATAAAAAATGAGCTGTTTCCAGCTCCTTATGTGTGCTGCAGTGAGAAATCATTTTAAGCATATGCCAGTTGTAAACTTTACTTTTTATGAATAAAACTGTAATCAGTACAATGTCACTTTATATCTTCCTCCAACAACTGATGTTTGCCTTTGAGCTCCACAGCACTGTTCACACACCGCTGCCTATATGTGTGTGTGGGTGTATTTGTATCAGTGACACTGCAGTCGAGTTTCATATATCTCACATTTGGGGACAAAAAACAGTCCCCTACCATTATAGGGTTAAAGGAAAACTAGAGTTAATCATACGTGTGTTTTACTGTCTTTTCTAGTTCTCTTTCTGTGTTTTCCTTTTAGACATCTCCTACACAACATGCACTCCAAGTCATGCAGCACATAAAGGTCTGTCACCCACTGCAGCACCCACTAAAAACAAAACACAATCCCACAGTGCTGCCAACTCTCACGCTTATGGCACGAGATGCCCTCTTTCAGGTGCTGTCTCTCGCTCTCACACTGGCCAAATACAAAGAAAGCTACTGCTTGAACGAACGCAAAACGTTCAATTTACACTTACAGTTTACATCCATGTCAGCGAAAACACATATGCTTCACACACATCTTCACCCCTGCAGCACAGAAGATCAACACAATCAGCACAGTTTTAAGGGAAGCAACAGTTTTGGAGTGACCTTGACCCTTGGCATCCCATCACCAAATTCTTATCACTTCATTCGTAAGTCCAAATAAGCGTTTGAGCTGAATTTGAGGAAATTCCCTAAAGGTGTACTCCAGATATTGTGTTAATAACAATAAGATGCACATATGGTCACAGTGACCTAACTTTTGACCACCAAATTCTAATCAGTTCATCTGTGATTCAAAGTGGGCGTTTGTGCCAAACTTTAAGAAATCCCTCACGCTGTTCTTGAGATAACACGTTAATAAGTATGAGACAGATTCAAGGCCACAGAGACCTTGACCTTTGATGATCAAAATCTTATGAGGTCATCGTTGAGTGCCGTAATTTTGTGCCAAATCTGAAGACATTTCTTTAAGGTATTCTTGAGATATCTCATTCATGAGAGTGGGACGGAGAGACAGGCAGACAAACGGAAGGACAACCCAAAACATAATGCCTCCGGCCACAGCTGTTGCCTGCGGGGAGGCATAAAAAGACAGTTGTATGAGTTATACAGCAGAGAGAACCAGGTCTGAACATCAAGCTTTTCTCTGTTTCGGCACTAACATCGGTCCTTAAAGATAACAGAGACTAGAAAGAGAAAAGCTACAAATACAGAAACCTCTTCAGAATCACAAAACCTAAGGCTGAGTCTGTAATGGGATGAATTAATTGGCATTTTTGATAATCTTCAATCATAACCAAATGTGATTCAAGGTTTTGCAGAAACATCACTCTTGATGATCTGTTTATTGCCCACAGCTCTTTCTCTGTAGGATTCTGTCCTCTCAGTTTATTAAAGACCTGTTGCAATCATACAGCAGCAGGATCAATATGTGTGCTTCCACTTCAAAGAGTGGCTGAACACATTTGTTACACCAGTAGTCACTTCAATAATTATTCAAATCTCCCATCAGCTTCTGATAGTAACTGACCCTTTGTAATTCAGCTGGTAAGATATAAGACAGTTTTAAAAGCCAAATGTGCTGTTACTTGGCAGCGGTCCTCAGGATGAATTTGGCTAAATGTGGGAACTTTTTTCCCCTTTATAGGTGAAATATGACAAGAAAAGAGTGACATGTTTACATGTACACATATACGCATAAACAAAATCGACATGATGTTGAAAAGACAATAACATAAAGCAGTTATGATGATTTATGTGATGATATGATAAGAGGCCGGATGAAGAGTTTAGATTAGGTAGGGTGTGTATGAGTAATGTGTGTGTGGATGTTTGGATGAGAGGCAGTAACATGTGTATGTGTTAAGTGATCCTCGATAGGTTGGTGTTTGGAGTAAGGAGGAGGCTTTGGGATGTGTGGCGGGAAAAAAAGCAAACACAGTATAAATGTTAAAGTGACAATAAATAAATGGTGCAATAGCAAAATCATTATAATGATACATAGAACATAATAGTAGGATAAAATAATAATAAAATAATTTTGTCATCATTATATGCAATACAATATACTGTACAACCTCTCTGATGTTAAAACACATTTTATTGTATCATAAGTTAATGAGGCTGTTGCCTGAAGAGCTTGTCAAATAAAACAACTCAATGCTGCAGAGGTGACTGCTTGGGTGTCATAAGCCCACCTCTGCTTGAATAAGGAAATAAGGACAAGGGTGAGGCTTAAGAGTGTGTAGTTTTTACGGTTAAGGTAGTATCAATTGATCATAGAATGCAATGTTTCCCTAAAAGGTAAAAAAAAACAAAACATGTGTCTAAGGACTTATTCCTAAAATCAAACCAATGCAAGACTGAAACACTGTTTCAATTTACCAACTGGTCTGGTTTAAGATATTAGCAGCAAACCTCAAAAAAGAAATTGTAAACAAAAGTCATGTGTTGAAAAGGTGGTTCAATTATTGGTTATAGACTACAAAAAGTCAGCTTTAAAAAAAAAAACTACACAAAAAGCAATTAAATTATGAAATACTAGTTCAAATTAGCAAAATCATCCAGATTTGTTTTTGAAAACAAGTTAATACCAAGTCTCAAAGAACACAGATATTTCTTCAAAGTAATGTGGCCTGACTAAAAACAAGTACATTTCTCTGGATACAAGAAAATCTTTTAGAATTATTTTCTTGAATATTTAGGAATATATGCTTACATGTAGCAAATGCTATATCATTATATCTTATAACCAGTGCAGCTACAATAAAAAAGGTGCATTTGTCTAGATACAGAGAAAAGATTAAGATTGATCTCTGACCTATTAATATCATCAGTGATTTATTTATTTATATTTCCCTCATTTGGGTCTCCTTCGTTTGGCTTTGATTATTCATGGAAAAACTCTTCAGGTCCAACTGGGTTTAGACAAGCCTGCCAAACTTACAATTTTCTGTCCCCCATAAGACAGGCTCTCCTGAACTATGATTAAAACCTATGATCCTACAATTCAAACATGTGTTCACTCCCGCCACGTGCCATGCCACTCTGCTCTGGACTCTCTCTTCAAAAAACAGGGCTTTCTGCCAGAAAGCCTTTTATTGGTTAGGTTCAGGAGAAAAAAAAAATCATGCTTTAGGTTAAAATCCAAGGGAAGGCTTTCTGGCTACTACTACTACTACTACTACTTGTCAGTGTTAAATGAACAGCTTTATTAATTTGAACTGAATTGAATTTTATGAGCACACAAGATGTGATAAAAAGTTAAGCATAAAGTTGCTCACAACCAGTAATAAAATTTAAGTTAAGAGCTACAATAACTCAAGATAATTAAGGGGGGAAAAAGGCTTGCAACAAGTGAAATACTCTAACTCAAAAACTGACCACATCTTGTTGGACAAAAACAACCATATTTTGACTCAATTTAATTCTTGCTTAGATTTCACTCTTTGCAGTTAGCTGGTACAAAGACAATAAATGCCTTCTGACTGCTACTATATTAAATATCATGGAGGACCGTTATATTTATGTTGGTAATGATCTAGAGCACATATCAGCCTTCATAGGACTGTGCATATTAATGTCTTGTAAGACAGCGGGCATTAAATTATTAAATAATGCAAGTATTTTGAGGAAGATGCTCAGCCATCAGAGAGTCTTATCACAGAAGATAACTGGCTCTCATGAGATCCTATGTCTTGTCCCCTACCACTCCAGATTTGGGTAGAAAATATGCAAATAGGCTACTAGATCACTAGTCTTCAAAGCAGAAATAAAAAATGTTTGGGTTTTGAATGAAATGACAAGAAATGTAGGGTTTTAGCCACCTCAGAATCATGTCAGTTAATTAACTCAGATTTGGATGTTCAACAGTGATCTGATTTATTCCATATAATGTTTAAAATGTTTGAACTGGTCCAGTGAGATGTTCAGTTTGACAGTAACATGTAAACAATTTAACGGCAAATAGGATATGTGCAACAACATTTTTTTAAGACACTAGACATCAAACAAAAGCCAGCGACTTAGGCATATTTAGTTGCTGTGAGCTTAAATCCATCACTTCTAAGCAGAAGAGAGAAGAACATATTATCTGGGAGCCCAAAGTGCTGGTGCTTTTTCTCCTCTGTGCTGCTGCATCATGCACGCAGCTGCTTGTAACAAAGCGTAGCCTGAAAATGAAGAGCGTTCACTGTGCAGCAAAATCTGGGGACCACATTTCACAGCACACTGACTAGAAAAGAAAAAAAAAAAAGAGCGACTGCTTGACTTGAAGAACCATCGGTGGACTGAGGGGTCTCGGGCCAATGATTTGAGTCTTTTAAGGGCAAGCCCTAATATAAAGGTACACTTCCTGTGATAGGAGTGAATGTTCACACCAGAAGTTAACAAATTCTAAAGTTTCAGTACTACCCCTTCAAGGTGGACCAGTGAGCGAATGTTTGGTTCGCACTTGTTTGAGTCCGGCATTGCCAACAACCCAAATCAACCTCACCTTAGGGGTGAACGCTCCAAGGTTCGGCCCACCAGGACTAAACAAGGCTAACGTGAACACACCCAGTTTCATGAGCATTTCTAGCCAGAGCTCCGGAGGCAAAAAGAATCTCATTGGGTGTGTGGCACCTCAGTGGGGGAGCTGAGGAAACCCAGCTTCTCAAAGTGCAGATTAGGCAAACTTACATGGGATAAAAGGAACTCTGGCCATACAGAGAAGAAGAAAATACATTCAAAAAGACATTAATTTTGCTAACGCTGCAGCTTCAGTGGTGCAGTGAAGACTAAATAGTAGCTTGAGGAGGGGTGACCATTATTTATTAACTTTTCTTTACCCACTACTTTCTGTCCTCTTTGGCTTTCCCATCCTCCCTTTTCCCTTCATGCCTCCATCTTTACCTTCCACCCTCTCTCACACCCTCTGTGTTTCTGCTCCTTCCCATCTTTCTCTCCCTGTTGCCCTCATTACTTCATCTCAGGACACGTACTCTTTCTTCACAACTTACTCTCCACCACCATCTATCTTTTCTTCCCCCTTAGCTGTTCCCACCTCTCTGCCTTCCATTTTCACTACGCAACCACACCTCTCCCCCATCCGCAGCTTCACCCATTCGTCTCGACCACAGCTTTTTTCCGTCAAACCTCCAGTCCACCCGTGATCCACTTTTGTGTAGCTCTCTGATTACTTTGCCACCAATTTTCCTCACCCACCCAAAAAATCTTTCATTCCCTTCTTCTGCTTATTCATCTCGCCCATTTCTCTCTCCCTTTTCTTTTCATGATCTGGGTCATCCGCCCCTACACTTTTCCTTTTGTGTGACAGAAAGGCAGAGAAACAGACAAGCCACACACACACACACACACACACACACACACACACACACACACACACACACACACACACACACACACACACACACACACACAAATAATTTCCCTGTCTTCAAGTTTAATTCACACTTTAAAGCACTTTCCATCAATATGCAGCAAAGGATCAGGGCCATTACACCAATGCATCAAATCCAGATAATCATTCCTTTTCTTACAAAGGTAAAAGCAGAGCAAACATAATTGTGGACTGTGGGATTGGAGACCTTGAAAAGAAATAAAGCCTGATACACTTTCAGCTGAAGGCTGAAATAAAATCTGTAATGCAAAGAGTCTTTGGGCAGAATGCTCAAAAACACGAGTGGCCCACACTTTTCAGTCCACCTCCGTTCCATGGTCCACTGAGTCTGTGCAAAACTTTGATTAGATCCAAAAGAACCCGAGATAGAGTTTGAGCATGAACAATTTGTGCCATTTACACAGGGCTGCTGCTGGACATTTAGGAGCCCAAAGCATAATTACACCCTCTACAAACACACACATATGCGCATACTCTTTGCAATCTTCTTTAAAAAGGGCATATATTTTCATTATCAATGTTACAAATAAGAAAAACGCCAACTATAGAACAACGGTATAAACTGTATATTGTATATTGCACTGCAGGATCAACTGGAGGGATTGCTCTGGTCTCCACCAACACCTTCTCACTCCCAACTGCTCAAATACCGACAGTGGTCCTAATTTATGCTCATAATATGCATGTGTCTTCTGTCTCAAAATAAACTTCAAATTTTACAGTAACTATAGAAATTCCATTTTTTAATGCATAGAGGTTCTTTACAAAATAAACTTACAAAATACATATGTTTACTTCTTTGGTTTCACATGGGCAACGACAAGTGGTCCAAAAATTATGCCACCCAGCGCAATGAATACCAGCCCACTGACCAAGTGTCAGTATTTGATGAGCTGGGAGTTGGACTGGATTGTTTCTACAGTCTCACTTGTTGACAGGGCTGTGCAAATCACCAAAATAACTGTAATATCAGTTTCGCCCCAAGTTGTATTCCACAGAATATTGACAGGAGAGTGAAGTTTTGGTAAGTGAGCAAGAAAGAGAGAGTAAGAGAGAGAGAGAGGTGCCTCCTCCAGCACTTGATGCCCTACACATAGAGCGTGATACAAATGTATGTCATGCCAGCACTGCATTTACAAACCTTTAAACAAACAAGGAACTATAAATCTAACTTGATAGCACAAACATAAACCTCCAATCTATAAATGTCATTCAAAAAATGATGACATTTCATTTGTATTGCAATCATTAAAATATACTTTCCAAACTTATTGATGAAATGAGAACACAATGTTACTGTTTGAATTTGAAGTTACAAGAGCAAAGGCACTACAACTAGTGTGGTTCAACACAAAAATATGTGTGAAAAAAAGAAAATACAAGTGAGACGTAAGGACTTCTTGACCCACAGTGCACCTGACTGGTTATTAATCACTTGGTTTATGCAGCCTGTGTTGCTTGAAGAACACACAAGGTCATGTCTTGGCCTGTTGCATTTCTAAAGAACATGTTTGCCAATACTTTTGTTGATTACTTTTGCTGTCGACCTCACTTAACTTCTGGAGTGTTGACATAATTATATAACCATGAGCACTCGACTACGAAGCGGCAGAATGGCATCAAAAGAAAATCATTTTGATGTTCTGTTTATCAGTTCCTTTAAAAACCTTCCTCAGACTTAGAAGTACAGTATTTCTTTAAATGAGATGTCTGCGCACACTTCAACGAGTTAGCAAAGTTTCTTAAAAGGAAAAGTATATGCTGCCTTATAGTCTCACTTACACACGAGTGAGGATGGTGATGAGAACAACTGAGCATTAAAGGTTCTCTGACAACCAGGTGCCCCGAGCGATGGAAAGTACGTTAATCAGCCTAGGGGGACTTCAGGGTTCACCGGCCGCTGCCGGTGCTCCTGTCAACATGGCATTTCACACTGATGGTTCTTGATTAGCAGTTCATTTTCAGATGCAGAAAACACTGATAAAACTCAAAAGAAAAAACTGACAGAGAGAGCTGGAAACTTCGGCACTCAGTAGGAGCTTCTTTAATGTGGGCAATCACCTCCACCTTTCAGCGCAGCTCTGCAGCTGTAGTCAGCTTATACCCAGCAAATCCAGTAGCCAAAAGAGTGGCAGTTAAAGTTTACATCATCTGTCCAATCTCAAATAAAGCCATGACAGTTGACTTACCTTCAAATACGGATGTCACTGCTATAGCCACATATTCTAAATCAATCAGCAGAGATTTAAGGTGGACACCCAACATTCGTGTCACAAATTCAGTATCTCACCAAATGTCTCCCCTTTTGCTCGTGAGACATAGCGTTGAATAATGAAAGGGGTTTTTGCTGAACATTTCAGAACAGTGAAGTGGACCTTTGATCTTTTTGATTTAATATATTATCACTTCATCATATTATCCTTTAGATATTTGTGTGAAATGTTAATTACCATATGAATTTGTGAGTTATGGCCAAAACATGTTTTGTGAATTCACAATAAACTTTGACCACCAAAGCCCAAACCTAATTCCATGCCCTTTTCCTCTGTTTTCTCTGATCATGTAGCACCAATTTGTAAAGTATTTGCATCTCTTTATTGCATAGACAGCCCAGTTTTATGAAAGGACCATTTTTCCAGCAGTGAAATACTTCTATAAGCACCATAAGCCTGCCCTCAGTGCCAGTTATTCTGGAGAAGGACTTACACATATTTGTAGCTGAGAAAAAATATGATTTTGATTATATGGTGAATGGAGGAACATAAATACATGTGGCTAAGTGTTAACAAAAGAGCATTAGAAGTCATCTAGTGTTAATCTGGATATAACAATAAGTAATATGCATTGGTTATATGTCATAGTTTGATTCATAATTTTCTATTTATTTATGTAGATAATTCTACAGTTATAAAATACACTGTGTAAATAGAGGGGTAAAATACAGTGATACAATTAAAGAAACTAAAGCGCCAATTCAATTCCATAAACTACCTTGAAACTATAATTTCTATTTACCTAATACAATTAAAAAAACAGATTTATGAACATTACACAAAGTCATTACATTGTAACAATAAGTTCCATTAAAAAAATTAAGTTAGAATTTACATTGGAAATAAAGTGAGGTGGGGTGACCTTTAGTGTGAGTGTGTTGTGAGGATATGTATCAGTGTATGTGTGTGCATGAGGGTGAAAAGGAGAGAGACAAAGAAAACACTTGTGAAAGTCTTCTCTTAAACTGATGAATATTACTTCAGTGGGTTGTAATGATTTGTCCTCTGTGCGTTCTGCAATGTTTACTGAAGGAAATAGGAAAAGAAGAAAAAAAACCTTTTTTACTCTTCAAAACATTTTTCTTTTCTTGTTTTGCATAAATTACTTTTCTCTATTAGGAAGTCACCAATACTCAGAGCTATTCCTTTCCTCTGCAGCAAAACTTAGTTTAATTCTTATGCAAACAAATATCTCTTTTTCAAGGACACCTTAAGCACGCAGAACATTTTTTACTGTAGATCGTCAACACAACTCACGGCACAGAAGCACTGGGAGTAGTGAGGTGCAGTGTGGAGGCGGGTGGGACAGATCAATACATTGACAGACAGCTATCCTCATGCTGTCTGTCAATCCAGATGACTCTTTACAAAGAATTATTCATCCTTGCTCAAGGTTTTAGAACAACCTTAAAAGATAGTTCTGAAATTTGTACAACTTTTTTGAAAAAGCACCAAAATTTAATAGAATAAATCCTTGAATTCATTCAACTCAAAGAGCACTCACCCACATAATTCTGTTTTTTGTGGCAGTGTGAGTTGCTTTCAAAGGGAGTGTGCATCTGATATCTGCTCAGTTTATCATCGAAAACTCATTCGCTGCTGTGTCCACCCTCGTCAGTAACTGGTGTGGTCAAAACCTAAAACATCAAGACAGAGGAAGCTTAAACTTTGAAAATGAAACTACAATTAATAGAGCTTTGTCTTTTCAAACCTTGATCTGCCCTGAGAAACAGCTTAAAAAAAAATAGCTCTGTGAGGCTGTATTTAGCTCAATGCTAAATCTAGAATTGCCACATTTTCATAGTGACAATGCTAACATACTGATGTTTGACATGTTAGCCATCCAAATATGCTAAAATTTAGCAGTTAGCGGTAAACTTAAAGTTCAGCTGAGGCTGATTGAATGTCATAAGTTTTGCTGATATTTTGTCATAAATTTTGACCTGATGATAGTGCTAGGTTAAACATTTCAAATTACAATGGGTAATTTTGTAGAGCTGGATGTCCATATCAAGTTTAATGTCAATCTATCCAACAGTTGTCTGGATATTTCACTCAAAACCACAAATGTTAGTGCCATGGTTTTAAGAAAAAAACAGAGAATCTCAAAAGTTAGCAGGCTTCATCCTCTGAGGATTATGAATCTCTGTAGAGAATTTCATGGGAATCCATTCATTCAGGATTAGACCAGAATATTTTCCTGCACTAACCCCAAGGGCCACCAAGTCCCACCAATATTTAAAAAAAAAAGGCAAAAATTAAAAAAAAATATATATATATATTTCTTTGTGAACATTTCTACAAAAAGCATACATACATACAACTCCTGCTCTCATTCACTCCAATTTTTTTTCATAATCTGGCTTTTGTGTTTCTGGTTCTTCTGTAAGGATCATGTTAGAAGTTTCAGTTGGCTTAGTAAACATACACACACACACACACACACACACACACACACACCTACAAACATCAAAATCTTAGATTTTAAACCCACTTACAATGAGGCACCCAATCAAATCTTTGATCTGAAAAAAAAGTCAAACTAAACTAAAATATATTTAGTTTTCATTCAGCCTGTTTGAATTAACTCAATTGTAGATATCCTGAGGGAAATATGCAGATTTTGTGCAGACCAACACTGTGTGCATGTAAGAATAGTTATCAGGAACACTTTAAGAAAATCATTTAAAAATGCACTGCACGAGAAACACTTCCAACCCTAATTTAAAGCAACAGATTCCAGCTATGCAGAGCTCTCCTCACCTTCCCTGATAAGTTTGTTGCTATGCCGACTACTGACAATAAAGTGGCTGAAAAACATTTCTGAATCATCTGTTTGTATTATGGTACTGTACCATCCATTATGCTGAAAAGACTGACAGCACATTTCCAAGGCCATATTACTTAAGAATGGCTCTCAGTGCAAATCAGATATGATTTTGTCACAAACACAAACAAACAGCCTCAGATAAAACTGGTACATTTGTGTAAGAAAAAAAACACATTTATATTGCATCTGCAGTGTGTAATTGTGTACACTGCAGTATGCACTAAAAGTGTATTTTAAAGGTATTGGTCAGAATGAATGCAGAGAAGCTCCAGCGTTAAGCTGCTTCACTATGTACTGGGCCTGGACCTATAGATATGAAAAAAAATGAAACATGTTTTTTAAGTGTTGGGCAAAATGCAGGCTCTGAGGATCAATACACTGCATATTAAGAACACACATGCATATAGATATGACACAATTAAATTTGATTATAAATATGCAGCGTAAGGATGGGCGAAAAATGATAGCACAATAAAAATCTTTATATAATTTCAATATTGATGATAATCACAATAAATGTTGAATCATTATCTTATTCCGTTCTGTCTTCTTTTGGTGTTGTTTTTCTGTTATTTTGTTTTGTGCAAATTAAATCTTAAATTTTAATCTCAAATCAGGTTTTACAAACTGAGCTTTGCCTCTGAGTAAAAGTTGAAGAAATTATATGATTAATTGTGGTTTCAAATATTATTCATTGTCAGAATATGAACACTTGTCAAAATATGATACATTTTACAATTTTGAGAATAGCTGCAAAACATTCATAACGTAATAATGTAAATTATTTAAAAAAATCTCTAGACAAAGACATCTGAATTCTGATTAGCAGTAACACCCTTTGCACATATGTTTTAAATCATTTTGTGTTTTAGTCGACAATGTGAGAAGACAAAAGAAAAATATCAACTGTGATCAGTATTTTCTGTATAATTTTGAAATGCACAGTTTTGAATTTCTGACTTTTCTCAGTCAAAACAACAAAAGACAGATTTTGACACCGTCATGAAGTAGCTTTGGATCAGTCATTGGTAAACAACAATTATTGCAGATAAAAGTCTAACTGACATGACTTGGGCACAAATGATGTTCATGGACAAAAAAATGTAAAGTTATTCTAATGAAACAGATGGAACTAACATTAGCTTATGTTACGATAACTGTCAAACTCAACATTAGATAAACTGACTACCTGTTGAGCTACTGTAGCTAACATTATGAGGAATTCAATCATAGGTAGCATTGTGCTTTTGTCCAAAATCATAGCAGTTGTACTAAAAATAGCTTTATGAGGCACTGAATGCTGTAATGTTGTATTTGGGATGAGACTCAACAATCAATAAAAAGTTGCATTATGTTGCTTTAAGGTGCCTAAGCTTCCCTCATTCTCAGTGGTTTAATTATATCAAACACCCAGCATTATGTATTGGTTATATTTCAATCAAGAAACTTATATCGACATAGTTATCATTAACGATTCAAGAATTTAAATCCGTTGGAAAAACAACTACTGGCTCTAAGAGCCACTACAAGAAGTCAAACTTTAAATTTAAGTGCAGCAGTGGGTCTTTTCAAACTGCATACAAAAGCTGAGTTCCTGAGAAGGAGAGAGCTTTTGTAAGCATCTGACTCAGAGGCTGTGACTAATTCCTGGATGCACTGCATACCTGTGCAGAGAGGTACATAGGTACCCAGGTTAAAAGATTTGTTGATATTTTTTTTTTTCCAGGACTAGTTTAGTCAAAATCTATTCATGCCATCAATTAGCAATTTAAACAAATAGAGAGTACACATCATTTGGACATAAACTTGTTCTGTCACTGAGCATGTGTGTGCATGCGTGTGCATGTGTGTGCAGGCATGTGCGTGCGCATGCATGTGCGTGTCCATCCAACACATTCTAATCCCAACTCGTAACACGGTGCCACTCTGTCAGATACCTTCTGCGTCTACTTATGACGTTTTAGGTATCGTTATGTGTCAGCTGTTTCTGTTTTGAAATGCCATTATGGTGATGTCAATAAATGCACATGATGGGATGACACAGCACGTTCCTAATGTTTACACAACAGCTCATGGTAACAAAGTCACGGATGGTTAGGTTTGGGCAAAAGAGGCACATGGAACGGTGTAGAGAAGAAAAATATTCACATCCGACTTAAGTCCAAGTGTCAGATCAATGTAATAGAGTAAAAAGTACAATATCTCCTTTAGAAATGTAGTGAAGTGGAACATGCAATATATTCAAATCCAATGCACTGGATTCAACTTTAGAATAGATTCAGTCATCAAAATAGATTCAGTCATCAATCCAGCAACCTATCACAGCGAGCAGCCAACCCAGCAGTCCCAGTCACTTCTGTGTGTGAAGTTCCGTCTAACTTTCTCTCTCTTTGTGTGGCTTGCCATCATGTATTCTACATCTTGTGTTATCTCACCACATGCAGCTGCGCACAGTGGCTGCTCCCTGCTACGAACAGACATTCACCGAGGGGTACTTCAGGGTGAGCGCCAGAGAATTAGCCTTTGCGAATATGCATAAAATCACTTCAATAGACGGAGAGGGAAAGAGGGAGAGAGACAAAGACATTATCTGCGTAGCTGGCATAGATTTCCTCGGATAAGACCGTCTGTAGACTTTTGTTTGAAGGTTTAGACTGTGGGTGTTTGGGGAAGCAATCATACCAATTACTTTGTGTGTGTGTCTTTGTGTGTGTGTGTTATAATGAACCCGTTTGTCTTAAATCTTTTGCTCGTTCATAAAATATAGATGCTACAGATTCCCATTAGAATTGCAATGGTTATTTATTATTTCTGTGGGATGAATAATTCAGTTTTCGTTTTTGCAAATGCAGCACTCAAAAAGATGAGAAGATAATAGTCGTCATTAACAGCCACTCTCTCTCCCTCTATTCCTGACTCTCACTCTTGTTGCTGATGTGACACAAAATGCTTCGTATTTCCACCCCTATCACTGCCACTGGCCGGGGCCCAGTTTTGTATCGCCCAAGTGAAAACTTTGCAAATGAGAGGAAAAAAAAATGGGCCATTTTCCTGCAGATCGTAATTACATACATTTTAAACATTTTGCAAGAATTGCAGTTATCTGTTACTGTGCCAGAATTGCTGCACAGAACATTTCAAGTATGAAAGGATGTGACAATTTAACCTACAAAACAGACATTTGTTGTTGATGAAATGACTTTTTATACTTCTTTATCCAGCTTTGAGATCTGGGGGCTGGACTCTACCATTGCTGGTCTATAAAAGAAAAGGAGCCAATGGCTTGGGGTCAACCACCCAGATTCTTATTGCTGTGAGCCAAAATTCAAATGTTTGGGTCACCACTTTTTGTAATATGTAATTTGAGGCAACAAGACTCTGGGATGCTGGAAACAGTCATTTACCCAGGCTTTTGAGAGCCAGAGTGATACTTCAATGAACCAGGCGAACCATGTCCTGATTCCAGCTCTGTATTTAACACGACACTGGCATCAATCTTTGCATCGCACTCTCAGAAAAGAAAGCAAATAAGTGCATTTCCCACAATGTTTAAACTATTTGTTTGATAAACTGTCACAGACTGATGATGCCATGTCAAGGGATAAAAGTATAAACAAGTCTGATTCAACAGGCTTTTATTTCCAGCCTCGTAAGTTATGACCTTTCAAAGTGTGTGTGGGCTTTTGATATCCACTCTGTGTCACGATCCTTTCTCCCTTCAATGCCTTTCTTTTTCCTCACCAGTGCTAATGAAAAACAGAAATTCAAAATGCCATAAAATCATCTTTAAAAGAGCGAGATGAAAGGCTATTGCAAGTTTTAATTCTGATGCTGTGACAGTCGCAGAGACAGATGCTTCATTCGTACTTCTGACAAGGAGCGCCAACAAAGACAGATCAGAGATTCTAACACGGAATTACTAACTTCTGAGTTTGATTTTCCTTTTGTTATTCTTCTTCTGTCAATCCAAGTCTTACTCACTTTTTTTAAAAAAAAATTTTTATTGCCTCTCTAATTTTCGTTCTCTACCGTACTTTCCTGCCCCTCTTTGCGTCACTATACGACAGGCCAGTGGGGAATTGGAAATGGGATGTCTTAAAGAGGTCAGTTCTCACACTGGAGATTGAATACTAACAACACAAACCCAAATTTCTGCCACTCTCATCTTAACATTTTTACTTCCACACATTTCACTCTTTTCATATTTTTCCCCTTCCCACACTTAACTAAAAAGGTCTGTAGAGCTCTGAATTTGCATCATACAATTGGCTCTGATAATTCCTCAATAAAGGAACAAATAATGGCTCTATAATTGACAAATAACTTGGGAAAGTAATGTAATAATGTGGGTCTGAGTCAATTTAACAATCTAAGAGGTGAAATGGAATAATCAGTTGTTGATTTGTTCATAAATTGAATATACTATGACTCTTTTGTGTCGTACCTAACATTCTCCAAAGCCCTCCCTAAACCCAAAACAGCAATCGTCCAATCATAGTATAGAATCTTAGTATAAATGGTATCTAAAGGCTTCTTCTTTTTTATTGCCTTTTCAAAGAAAAAATTCAAGGGTCAGAGAGTTGTTAATTGATTAAATAATGTGTTTCTTTGCTCCAACGTAAGCCGCTAATGTTGGCAATTGTGAACTAGTTAATACCCTGAGGAAAATCATATGTATATGAAAGACACTTGAAATGCACTTTTAGAAGTCTCATTTTCACAAGACTTAGCTAGAAATATTAACTAGAATTAGCACTTTGAGGTAGTATAATTCCATGAGCCATTCAAGTTGCAGTTACAGTTTACATCCATGTCTGTAAATACATGGATGCCTCACACACATCTTCCCCCAGCAGCAGCAGCACAGAGCATCTATACAATCAGCACAAGGTGGACATCAGAAATTAGAGCCACCAGTTTACTATCGTAACAAAGTAATGGCAGATTATTGTTGAGTCCAAGTGAATAAACTCCCTCAAGGTGTTCTTGAGATATCGTGTTCACAAAAATAAGACACATGTAAGGTCACAGTGACCACTGACCACCACAATCTATTCAGATCATCACTGACTCCAAGTGAACGTATCTGCCAAATATGAAACATTTCTGTTGACTTGTTCTTGAAATATCACAAGAATGACACAGACAAGGTTCCAGTGACCATGACCTTTGACTACTAAAATGAAATCAGCTCATCACTAAGTCCAAATGGGAGTTTGTGTCAAATATGAAGAAATAACCCACTAGGTGTTTTTTTGGTTTTTTTTGGGTTTTTTTTACATTTTGCGTTCATGAGAATGAAATGGGTGCAAGGTCCTAGTGACCTTGATCCTTAACCACCCAAATGTGAACTGTTCATCAATGAGATGAACACATTTGTGATAAATTTGAGGAGATTCACTAAAGCTGTTCTTGAGATATTGTGTCATGACAATGAGATGGCTGCAAGGTGCACAATGACCTTGACCTTTAACCAACAGAAATCTGATCAGTTTATCTTGGAGTCCAAGTCAGCATTTGACAATTTGAAGAAATGCCCTCAAGATGTTGAGGCTTGAGACATCGTGTTCACAAGAACAGAATGGACGGATGGACGGACAGAAGGACAGACAAACTGAGCACATAATGCCTCCGGCCATGGCCTTTCTCCAGCACAGAGGCATAAAAAGCCAACTGAAGTCAGTCTTCAACCAACTCACAGTCAATGAAACATAAGCGAGCTAATCAAATCTGCCAGCAAAAGTTTCAGCCTATAAAATCCACTATTCTCAAATGAAAAGTGTGTCGCGATCTACTTTTTGTGAGGTAAAAACAAACAAACAGTGATTTTAATGACATCAATCAAGCAAAGGGAATCAATTCTCTTTGTTTTTTTCCCTTTTTTATCCAGAGTCCCACAAAAATAATCTTCCTTTATACATCTTTAACCGATCTTTAATTTTCCACTATTGTCTGGTCAGCCTCTCCTTGTGTGAAGCCAGTTCTCTACTGTCCTTTAATGACGTGTCCACTGCAGTTGCTATGAAACCAGTGAAGTATCTACAAAGCCTCCATGCAGAAAGTATGAGTTCTGCTCCTCTTTCAGCTGCCAGATATTGTGAAGGTTTTTGAGTTTGACATTATACAAACCTTCTGCACTGCATTGCATTTAAAAGGGAATTGTCTGCAGTAGTACTGTAGGATAAACGTGCAGGCAGACACTGGCAAGGGATACCAGTGTCCTTCATGCTATACTTCTTTATCCCCTCTCAATTCCACTGTTCAAGTGTTGAGATGGAATACACAGTCAATTTAGAAACGGTGAAACTGCATCAGACTACAATGGCAAGATGTGAGTGGACCATTCCAGCGACTGTGAAAAACGGCTGACCTCTCCACAGAGTTGCGAGCTTTAATAAGAGTCACATTCTGGTGATTTTTTAAACCTTTCCAAAACAAAAACAAAAAAACAGAGTAAAAGTGTAAAGCGTGGATTAATGTAATAAGAAACTTACAGCAGGAACCCAATGGCCAAGGAGCATATCATTGATTAGCTAACAAGATCACAACACTGCAGGAGGTTTCAGGTTATGTTAAAAGTCCCATTCACGCCTATCACATTCACTGAGTATTAATTAACCGCTGCTTGGATTGCAAATCTGGATGATGGTTTTAGCTGACCCGTTGCCAAAAAACACAGGGTTAACATAAGCTGTTCCCCCTTTGAAACGCTGTCTCGATACTTAGTGTTTTCTCTGCTGATTAAAGGCAACACCAGCTCCTCTAAACAACAAAACTTCTCCATGAATAGACAAGTGGCATAAATTTGTACCGAAATTTGTATGTGAGTAACTGCATCGTCAAAGATGGCAATGCACTATTTTGGAGTGTGTGAATCTCCACAGACCTGAGGATGAAACTAAATTGAAGAAGTTAACCACAACATTGCTAAATGAGTGGCACCTGATGGCAGAGAAGTCAACAGTCACAGGGAACAATAGCGTCATGCATACAGGACAAATCAGAGAAATTAACCTAACTGGAACTCCTGAAAAATGCAAATGGTGCCATTTGATTACCGTTTAAGAAAATCTGGTAAGAATAGCTTTACCTTGTCAATATGGACTTCAAAATTGTTTTGAAATGCAAAATAACGGAATAGTAAGCATGCAATTAATCACAATTAACTACTGAAAACCAGTGATTAATCAGGATTAAAAAAAAAAAAAATGATAGCCCAATTAAGAATTAACCCCTGTACATTGTCAAGAAGGGGAAATTTAACGACAGTGCCGATTTTTGTACCAGGTTATAAACATGTTGATTCTGCTGTAAAGTTAGGCATTTTAATATGGGTGTGTATGGGGATTGATTCACTTGTTGGGGTAAAATCAAGTGTCCATTCAAAGAACTGCCGTTTTTTGCACACCCGTGGTTGCATTTTTCAGCTCAGGAGGTTGCCACGAGAGGAAACTGTATTCCTCTTTCGAGGACAATGACAGGAAAGGACATGATGCTACCTGTGGCAGAAGTGAATGATGAATATTGCAGCATGTTAAAGGTTAATAGACCAAGGAGGGATCCACTGCTGCACATCATAAAAAAAAACACTATCAGATGATCACTGTGGTTGCTGTTTGTCAAGGGCGAGTTGATAACACGTGACACCATGTGAGAGGCAAAGTCTATGATGGAGTCAAACAATTTTAAGGAAATTAAACTTATTGTTCTATACAAATATCTGTTTTTGATAATTATCCATATTAATTGGTTAAACAATTACAACAGTTTTAAGCTGACTTGATGTGTACACATATACAGTATGAGAGTACTGTATTTATGTATATTGTAATAATAAACAAGACTCAAATTCCTTTTGTGTACTCATACTTATATACACAGCACAGTATATGAGTGAGAACTAGGTGCACAATGTGTGGGTGTGTGTGAGAGACGGACAGAGAGACAGCATGAAAATACCCTGTAAGTTTCACTCCAGCGCTTCTCATCCTGCCAGCCCTCTGCAAGGCCGGGTCACCGCAGGGTCAGCCCATTTCTGATTATCCCAGATGATTGGCGGCTCTGTCTGCAGCCACGGGTGAGTGCCTCGCTATGACATCGACCCTTATTGGAGGAGACCTGAGTTCAGGGGCAGGGGCAGAGGTGACAGAAGACCAGAAGAGGGAGATGTTAGCTTATGATTGGTTTATGAGTGACAGCAAGACACAGCCAGGTGTGCAGAGAAGAGGAGCGGAACATGGGGGTCAAGGTATCACTTGAATGTTGAATTAGATTAGCTGCCTTGGCAATGGTTACAAGGTTAGTTTAAATAAATATCTGCATCAGACTCATAATTCATTTGTGTACATGGAGGAGCAGTATGACGAGCAAATTATTGTGATGCTGCTGCCTGAAAATGTCAAAAACTTTTATTAGAAAAAGTGTAAAATACTTTGAGTTTTTACCTGTTTCCTGCATGCCCTTGGTTATCTAACACATGAAGATTCAATTACTATCCAACAGGGTAGAAGCGGTAATATCAAAAAATACCAGCTGTTTTATTTCAAATCTACTTTCAAGTTGCTATCATTAAAGTAAGTGTCTTTCATAAGACTGTGTAATTCTTGTTCTACTTTGATCAAGTGCTTAGTCACAGGAAAGATTGGTCAATCAAAAGTTAGATTTACTGCACACACACACACACACACGCACACACACACACTGGCAGATACCATCTAATTCTTTTTTTTTTTGTGAAAAAAAAAACAAAACGTTTTTTCAGAGGACTGCAAATGAAAATAAATAATATTACAGTCGCTATTACTGGATAATGGAAGACAAGGGTCCAGTAATGAATGAGTTTTCAGTTTTGAATCAGCACACAATGTGCAACCTGAACTGAATTTAAGTTGGGAACTTTTAAATTGACACATTTTCATTTTGAAAATGAATCCTCTAAATAATTTCAACTGATAAAGTTTTATTTTGACAGTAAATGTGCATCAAACCTAGAAAATAAATTAGATTTTAATTTTTTTCCTTTTTTTTCTTAAGGGCTGTCAAAAATACAATATTCATTATTTCGCAGCAGACATTGTGACATAATAGAAAAAGCACAGGTGTGAATATTTCCATTAACAATGGCTCTGTTCTATTCTCGTGAACCAGTGACAGTGAGCCTGCATGCACAATACAGAGACCCTGAAACTGAAGCCATCATTTAATTCATTATTTACACCTGTGCTGACATGTCAAATTGTCCTCTGTGGAAGGGACCTACTAAAATGTAATAATCCAGTCAAATTGAAATATCATTTTCCATTTATGTGCACATAATTTATGACTACATTAAAGGGTAACTTTTTTAACCTGGACCCAAATTTCATGTTTTTGTGTTTAAGTGACTGATTAGAAGAACTTTTTTTTTTTTTTTTTTTTTTTACAATTGGTCTGATATTGTAGCCAGCGGCGGCAAAACAGGCTGGAATATAATCTCTGCTGGTAATATAGAACTGTCAATGTTTGTGCACTAAAACTGGTAGTTTTTGTCACTGACAGGCTCAGATTATTATCTAAAGAGTCTCACAACTTTATGGAAATAATCCCTACGCAGGCCAGCGTCTTTGTTAAAGAGCAAGATCCTTTGTGTAACCAGAAACACTCCTGAAACAACTTAACCCACCAATCCATACATCCATACAATCCATTTACATAAAAAGTAATTTTATTATCGTAAAACACACCTTTTTCAGAGTCAACAGAAACAAAATAAAATTCATGGACACCAGCCTTGGGTCGTCTCTCTACTGTTCCAACAGTTACCAACTCTGGTTTTGTAGAATGAAAGCCTGAATTCACTCACTTAGATGTGAAAATATGCTGACAATACACACGCTTAAGTTACTGTTTATTTAAATGTAGTCTGCTGTGTTTGTCAATGGAGATTTTTGGATCTGGCTCTGATTAAACAAGAAGGCTCTTAATCTTTAACAATATGGATCCTTTCCATAAATTGTCACACTTAGAATAATAATCCAAACCTGTCAGTGGCATATACAAATACTTTTATTGAAGGTTACTTGACGGTGCTCAAATAACTCTGGCAGAGGACCGTGTGCTGGCTGCGGCACAAGGCGAAGCTAAACACTGTTCATCTACACACACTGCAAATGAGTAGCATATACATTCAGTATATACATATATACATTCAGTATCTAAGTCAGCAACCTAACATTAGCTGGCTAACCCCACACATTTCAGGGTCTGATTTTGGTTTTGGAAGAAATGTTCACCTTCTTCAAACTTCTCCAGGTAATGGTTATAACCGGTAAAATTATTGCAAGTGCTCAAGACACAACGTTCAGCAAGAAACCCGTAAAACAATCTGAAACTATTACATGAGAGTCAATGGAGCACAGCTGTGTAGTTGTTGGACCCTTGTCAGAGCTAGCCAATGCTACGCTGTGATTGGCTACTTTGAGTTCAGGGGCGGGACTTAGTGAAAGATAATTTGCCTCTAAGTGCACTGCAGCCTGTTTTGCCGCTGCTGGCTGCAGTAGTTGTGCTTAATACTGGACCAATTTTTAAAATTGTTGTTCTCATTGGTCACAGACAAAAAATAAGGGAAAATAGGGTTAAGTTACACTTTAAAGTTTAAATATCCTACCATTTGTGTAATATTTTTTGAAAATGCATAATTGTTCTCACAATAAAAAACACCATAAACAAAAAAAAAACAAACAGCCTGCTTATTTAAAAAGCCTGTCTCACATTTCATTTTATTACAAAGGAAGTGTTAAACTTTGGAGTAAACTGAAAATAATGGCAATTATTATGTTATTTCAATTTTTAATATGGGTATAAACAAAGCACACATAAATCAAGAAAAAGAATCAAATCTGATTAAAACATGTCCTTTTAATATTGACAACCCTGAACCTCCATACTGTGTAAATGGCCACTTACAGGGTATCGCAAATAAAGTAATTTATGGGTAATTGGCGAGCTAATTAATACAGTATTAATATACACACTAAAACAAAACCACAGTGGCTAAAATAAGAAGACAAGTAACCACTGGGTGAATTTGAAATAAGGAAATGTGTTCAACTTTGGACTCCTTTAGGACAAATAAAGGTTATATAAACTATGAAGTGCAAGCTTTTGCGATACTTTATAGAAAACAAGCGGTGCAGCTGCCTCTCCATACGTAGCTCCCTCTCTTGTTCTCTTAACTGCTGCTCTCAATTCATCCTCCCTTTCTTAATCATTCCTGCACTTCAGCCCGGCTTTGATACGCTGCCTCAGATCTCCACCTCCGCCCACGCTCCTCTTCTTTAAAGCCTTCACCCTCGTGTTCATCCCTGTCTCTGCACATATTTAGCCCCCTTTCCGACTCTCTCCCCTCTCCCTCTCTCTGTCCATCTTCATCTCTGTACACTATCTCTCTCTTTCTACCCTCTCTCAACCTCTCACTAATCAGTGTCTCATCCTTAAAAGCTTCTTGTTACAGCTAGAGAAAAAAAAGGCTGAGCTTCAGTGGAGAGTGAGCATGAGGCCAATCATCTCCACTCTCGCTCTCAATGGTCCATCTCAGGTAAGAGTTCAAGTGCTGCTAAGGGCTGTTCAGATCACATCAAATCCACATCTAACTTCACCCCAGGGACTGTTTGAAATAGTAAGATTCTTATTAAAACTGCCCGAGCAAAAAGTCAAATGTCAGAGCCCCGCCGAGTCTGCAAAACTTTAGCACCAAATCCTCTGTCCATATTATAGGCTGACAAGAGAATGTCAGGTGAAAGACTAGATCATTATTGAGCCAGCCAACAGCACCCAGTCAGAAGATGTAAATGCCATGTAGGTGATGTGGAGATGAATGAAGGAGTGTTATTAAGACCTGGAGGCCCTCTGATAAATACAGGCAGAATATAAGAGTTTGAACCCCACATGGAGGAAATGTGGGTTTAGTGCCAACACATACTCTGGCCCTCTGCAGGTTACTTATTAAGATATCTTGTCTGCTTCATGGATTGGTATATAAACGTATGAATGTCCCTTTGCACCGCTTTGGTTGTGGGGTTGACAGTGCCCTGGGAGGATTCCGTTGGGGCGGCCTACGAACGGAAGAGCCTTAAGTACTCTGAGCTGGCAGCTGACGCGGAACAACACGGATGGAAAGTCTGGGTCGATCCAGTCGACGTCGGCTGCAGAGAGTTTGTGGGCAGATCAACAACCAGGCTCCTGTAGGACTTGGGAATCTGAGGTCAAGCCCTGCGGCAGGTCATCAAATCCCTCTCCAGTGCTGCAGAAGAGTCCAGTCACTGGCTCTGGATGAGGAGAAGAGACATTGTCTGGGCCCCAAAGCAGCAGCAGTAGTAGCAGAGCAAGTAGAGGATCCAGAGCTGAAGACCTCTCCTGCAACCCATGGCATGAAGATCCTAGCACCTCAGGTAATGACGGTCACAAGGGATTGTATCACCTAGTCCTATCTCTGAACTATTGTATGACAAGTCACGTTTGATAAGTGGTGCATAAACACAGATGTAGAAGCCAGGAATGAGTCAAAATGAGATATGTAAACAAAACTAACTGCTTATTGTAAGTGTCACAGTGGTCAAAATACCGTACATTATTGCAATTTTACAGTTACTGATCATACAGAGGGCAAAATCATTGTACAAATACAATGAATATCGTACATCTGGCAACACTGAAGCAAAAGCATGGTACTCGACCATGCACAAGACTATTTATGCCGAAGTGTGTAAAATAGAAATGTTGCGAAAAATGCATGTGTTTGTAAAGGATATATGAGACTAAGATTATACTACAAGAGTTGTATAAAAGTTTGTAAGTGGATGTTTGATATAGTTTTGCTTTTGATAAACCTCTTTCATCAAGGATTTTCCCAGTTTTTGGATTCTTTGTTCAATGTGGAGGCCTGCGAGAAAAACAAAGTTCCCGTTACAAATTCAAAGTAACATGGGGGTGATTGATTGTTTTACCATTGGTCATTTTGTGGAAGAAATATTCCTTTAATTCTGCTTTACTGTATTGTAAATGACTGCATATGTGACACAGCTGTTTTGTGTATTTAAAGAGTAAAATATGATCGAGGCGCCTGGTGGCTCGGTGGATGGAGTGGGTGACTCGTGTTTAGAGGCTGTGTCCCTGCTGCAGCGGCCTGCAGGTTTGACTCCAGCCTCGGCCCTTTGCTGCATGTCATCCCCTCTCTCTCTACCCTTTTCACACCTGTGCTGTCCTATTGATCAAAGGCAAAAACGCCTTAAAAAATATCTTAAGGCAAAAAAAAATATAACATGAAACACTGGGGAAAAAAATGCAAAAAAGAAAGAAAATCAGGTCACGACACACAGTATTGACAAACTCCACTAATATCCTACAATAACAGGCAGAATATTTAGTTTTAACCCACTAGTCTGATAGTTATTTGGTTATTTTTTAACAGCTTGATGCCATTTGCATGTGATTTAAAGGAGGTAAACAAAGTGGATGCACATATTGGCACTGTGCTCTGACGTGGCACGTCTTTAACCAGAGCTGCAGATTTATCAACATATGTGTCCTGCTGCCTTCAGATGGCTGCAGAGATATAATAAACTTAAAGAGAAGCTTTTCAAACAGATGCACCTGTTTGCAGATAGTGTATAAATCACTCTAATAAATTCATGGATCCATCAGACCATTCTTGCTTTAACCACATTAAACGTTATTTTGTAATGCTGATTTAAATGCATCTACTTGCTGAAATGTGTTTTATTTAAATAAATACAATAAAAATGGTTTATTTTTTATTTTAATCATTGTTATGTTTTTGGTAATGTCATTTTGACTAAATACATAGGCTAGCTCAAACAAAAGTCACAGATTTATACTGTGGATAGATGTATTAGGAAAAAATATTTTAATATGGTTGGACTTTAAACTACAAAAAGAGGTATCAAATAATATAATTTATACTGCTTGTTCTGATTTTGTAGATGTTTTAGGATATACTACATAGTTGCTAAATTACTTTGTCCAGCTGTTCATGAAGAGCAGCTTAGTACAATATTCCCTTTCTGGTCCAGAGAGGGATAGCAGCCGACAGAGCAGAGGTCGCAGATATCTAACATTCACTGAATGGAAATAACTATGCTATAATATTAGAATACCAATGCTTTTTTGAGATAGTCATTTTCACACTTAAATTTTGAGCACAAGGCAGCAGTAGTACGAAATGTGATGCTTCACTCATTCATGGTTCCAGTCACTGATGAGCACTTGAAAATGTCAGCATGTGGGCAGAAAAATGTTTAACTTAAAAAGGTGGGTAGCTCAGCTTCATAACAGGTAATTTCATTGAAAAAGAAGAAGAAAACAAACATACAAACATAAAAGTCAATAATCTAAGCTCCCGGCCACGTAAAGATGGAAATATGAGTGCTGTAGACTGTGTAATGATTTTGTGCTATGAGACTATACTTTAAATTTTTTCCTTTATGCTCTTTGAACCCTTAACATCTCCAGCAGAAGTGCTCTCTAGTTTTATGAACTTCTCCTGCCTAACTAAAAAGAATGTGAGTCTAGTTGCTGCTGAAAACAAGCACATCTCCGAAAAAACCTCTCAAAGTAAATAGAGGATTAAACTGGAAACACGTACTTGGTAGAGTGCACATCTCTGCAAGCCGCCTGAGCTGATCGCAGCATGATTCAGAAGTGTCCCAAAATGTGCAGCTTGTGTACATTTCACAGAGCTTCAGTGCATAAAATGCAATAATGAGGATGAATTCATTTTTAATATACAAATGAAATAAAACACAGCCACAATTAATAATAATTAATTAAATAAAAATAATTAACTTTGTCTGTAGGCTACAGCACAACAAAGTAGACGATAAATACAAATAAAATACAGTTTTTTAAACTATGTAGCTGACTTGATTACTTAGGGTAGAAACACAAATATCAAGGAAAAATGAACAAAATTTGAGTCTTCAAAATCAGGCAGGAAAAACCCTCCACTTCTGAAAATTGTTCCAGTGCGGTATGTTACTAACGACATCTGGAACACAACGCCAGGTCGCAGCCACGACAGTTGGAACGAGGAGCAAATGCTGTAAATGTCCATCCTGGCTTCTTACAGTCAAGATGCCAGCATAGATATCGTCCCTAACTTTAGTGCATCATAACATATCGAGTATGGAATTTATATCGAGACTGAGCTGAAAACAAGAGCAAAGTTTTGAGCCTTGACGAAGGCCAAAAGGTAACCTGTATCATAGAAGAGAGGGCTTGTTGTTTTTAGCTGAACCGATCTCTGGGAAAACTTGCGGCTCCAATTTCCCAGTTAAAAGGAGTGAGGAGTCAGTCATCAATGAAATATGAAACAGTCAATTGTGAATCACTGCAACAACAAGAGCTCCTTGATTATACAGTCATAAATGTGCTACAAAATATTGGGCTGATTGGTCCAGCAGTATTTAAAAGCAGCTGCGGACTGAGGCTGAAAGATGAAGACAATGCCGTGCATAAAAACTGCAGTTCCTCGAATGGCCACATCTTCAAATCTTAAAAAGCCCAACTTTACAGCAGAAATAGACATGTTTGGAGCCCGTTGCTGATGTTTTGGTCTCTATAGCTCATGTCAATATCAGTGATAACTGTGCAGGGGTTGAGTTCTTTCATAACTGTTAAGACACAGATAGTTAAGGGCATGGCTGCTTTCTATGACAGGATGCCCGTCACTCCTCCACAGCTTCACTCTCATCCAAATACGGTCATTTCTGGCTCCAAAACGACAGTGTATGGATGAAACACGGTCCCCTTTAGGCTTATTCCTGTATAAGCGATGTGGATAGGGCATGAAAAGATAACAAGAGGGAATAATTTTCCAGCACTTATTCTCTCCTGTAGAAGACAATGTGGCACATAAATTCCCTTCTGGTCTCTAAATTCTGCACCTCTGCTCCTAAACATGCAAAATAACAGCATTTTACACCAGGAAGTGGATGATTAAAAACTGCAGCCTTACGCTGGTCCCATGACACTGAGTGGCTCGCAAGAATGCAGATGGTGCTGCAAAGTTACACTAAAAACATCGACAAAAATTATATCAGCAGTAGAAGACACAAAACAGCTGATTAACGTAACAGTATAAACAGTAAACAATATACACCAAACGTGACTCAAATTATTCAATATTTAAAGTAAACAATACATCAGCGCAGCAGAATTTTTCACACGACTTACCCACAGAAATGCAAAACTGCGCTATGAGGGGCAGATGGAAGGAGCTACGGAAACCCCAGGAGCTACAGGAAGCCAAGAGGTACAGAAAAGGCACTGTGCAGCAACTTAATCTCCACAGAAAACATTCAAAATAATGGTAAATGAGATTAACTCAGAGATAAATTTCACAAACACTTAGACATTTTAAATGATTAAAAAAATATAAATAGGTTAAGGTTACACAACTTAATAAAATGCACTTTTATCCATTTCACCTGACAGAGATAAAAATGAATTTTCTGTCTGCTAAAGTACAAAAACAAAACCAAAATGTCAAAAATATCTAAAAACAATCAAACCCAACAACAACAAAAGAACCAAAAACTAAATTCCTTTCATAAATTAGTAGCACACGTAGATCCATCCATCCACAACATATTATTATACTAGTAGTTTTTATAAATTCAAAGGTTTCATCTTTACCTAGTGTAGATCCAAAACACTTTGATGACATGAATTACCTCTGAATCAAGGGTCATTCTTTTGCTAATGCACTGACCTGAATGTCCTCTTTGGGATAATTAAGTTTGATCTGACATGTTGTGCCGCGGGGCTGTAATCATAGAATGCATTTTGAGCAGCAGGGGTTGCCTTTTGTAGTTGTTCTGAATGAGTTTGAAGCACTTTGCATTCCACATTTGCACTCCAGGTGCCTCTCATTTATCCACTTGTGTCGCCCCGCTTTTATTGAGAAAGCACCTGCGCTCCTAGTTTAAAAATTGGCTGTGATTTGATGGGATACACACCAAAAAAATGACACTGCTCAACCTTTTTTTGTGTTTTTACTCTTGTTGTCCAATCAAATGAAACTAGAGGCAGGCCTTATGTCCTGTTAGTGAGGAAAATAGAGGGGCGTTGCCCATAGCTGCTCCTATCCATGCTGTTTCGGTAATAGAGAATACTATGATAAAATAAAGAGCATCGGACTGAGACTAAAACATATGTTAAGTTTCTTCTTTAGCTAGCTAATTACATTACTTACTATGCTATTCTTTATTTGCTAAATGATTGACAGCAGCTGACTTTGCCTTGTTGCCTGGCAACACCAAAAGAGACACTTGAAGCACCTCTGCCTGCACAAGCTTTTCAAAATCAAGGCCTTGCACAACGTGTTCTGCCCATTGTGCCTGGTTCAACGACACTGAATGAAACTGCACGGAAACAAAGCAAAATGAAATGTTGATGCGGCATGAGTGTGAGACTTGAATATGAGCGCGACATTCACTCCACATGCTCCAATCTCACTTTAAATATGGAATATTTCTGATAAATATGCTGCTGGTCTCTCACACATTCACACACACTGCAGGGCTCTACCCGGGAAATGTCAGCTCACAGGATGGTCAATATCTGATAACCTTTTTATGCTTGATCAGAATGTTTAACGGCGACTACCAGGTTAGGCAGTGCTTCAAGCATCACTCCATAATCTCTTTGACAATATCAAACGCTCACCAACCTGTAGATTTGAAGGGTGACTTGAAAATGTTTGGAACTTGAGGAGGGCAGTGGCCGCAGTTGCCGTTGACCCAGTTTTATGCTGATAAAAAAAAAGTATCAAATCACAGAAAGTTCTCAAACACTCCTGAAGCATTACCCACTGCTTAACTGTCCATATGTACTGGTATGTATTTCCTGATGAAATTTGCAAAGATTAAAAGTAAACAGTGTTTCTGAAATGTTGGAAAAATTACTCAGATTGCAACAAAATATTCCAAATAATACTACAATGAACTTTACATATATATGTATATATATATATATATATATATATAAAGAAAACAAAAAGAAAAAAAACCACTTAGTATTACTTCTTCTTTAGAGGTCATACCACATGATATCCAAAAGTGGCGACAACATACTGGCGAATAAAATGTTGGGCTTTTTTTTTTCTAAATTGGAGAGAGTAACAAACCTGCTAACTGCATACATGGCTATTTGGAAAATTGGTGTTAAATGCAACCTCATGTCTTCGAATGGATTTCGCCATAAAAGTCCAAAAGTGTTTTTTTTTTTTTGTTGCTGGTCACATCATTTGATATTTCAGGGGTCAGCAGGTTCAACAAACTCTGAGTGTAACCCTGAACTCTGAGTTGATCTACTCTGAGATAGGAAACTCTGAGTTTCCGGTTCCAGAAGAGCTGATTTGAGTTGGTTTAATCAACTCGGAGTAGTTTCACCTGGAGTTAAGCGCGTGCACCACAACTATAAAAAGCCAGCATCAATGGAGCCCCGATTCGATGAGTCACCATGGCAACGGGGAAGCGGAGGGCTGCGTTCTTCACCCCACTCCAATTGGAAATTTTAATGCGCTCATATGCGGAGTTTGAACACGTTTTTAGAAAGAAGTGCAACACCGCTGCAGCTGCAACAGAGAGGGAGACGGCGTGGGAGAACATTGCTGCCCGGGTCAATGCCTAAGTTTAAATGTAGTCCTTTGCAATCACAATACTATTACAGGGGAAAACTGTTTGAATGGTAGCATATTAATTTATTTCATTTTATTTTCATTTAGGTGCAATCCCGCAGGGGAGAAGCGCACGTGGGGATGGGGATGGGGATGTGTGTGCCATCTATGCAGCCAATCACACTGGGAAATCCTAAAAGAAATTAAAATTACTAATCCCAGTCTGAGGTTGCAGCACAATGTCATTAACGGAATATGATTCAAAATTAATGTAACAGATCTCTACATCATTCACCTGCAGTCCTGTGGAACTCCTCCTTGATGGCTCTGACAGGTTTATGTCCAGGGAAAACGACAAAGATGTGTAAAAGTCGTTTCAGGGCCAGGCACACTTTTCTGACCGCCCTTCATACAGTTGCCTTGCTTAAATGCTCTGCATCTCCAACATTATACAAGAAACTGCCATTTGCAAAGAACCGCTGCGCAACACACACAATATCTGATAGGATGTGAGAGCGTGACTGCGGTTGGTAATGTTGCAAATGTACGGACGGATTAGGTTGTGTGTGTATTATATGGACTGTGATGTGAAACGGTACCACTCAAAAAGATAAGTGTCCAGAAATGCGAGAACATCTATCCGTGGTCTGAAAACAATCTCCCGACGAATATTTAGGCCTAATTCTCTGTGCAGTAATGCTGCTCCTTCATCCACTGGATCATTAATGAAAGGCATGCCATTTTGACAGACGGCAGAAACTATACTCCGACACTCGCCTGCTGACTGAATGAATGAATGAGGAAATCAAATTGCGTATGTGGCTGAAAGAGGGCGGAGACTGAGAGAAAACTCGAGGTTCATTGAGAAAAACCTGGTCCCGACCAGGTTAGGTTCATAGAGTCTGTTACTACGGTAACTGGACCGAGAGCTTAAGTTACCCTCTCTGTGAAACAGGCTAGAGTTACACACTTCTTTCTCTGGTTTGAGTTACCTCCCTTTTTGAAACGGAAAACTCAGAGTTTCCCTCATTTCAGGGTTAACAGACTCAGAGTTTTCACTAAACCTGCTTTGTGAAACGGACCTCAGAAAATGGACATCACCAGACAAAGTTTGTTTGCATAATATGTTAGAAATATACATACAAATGCAGTGCAATTTTGTAAAAGACTGCAAAACACTTTGGGAATTATGCAAAATAGGGCAGAAAATATAATGAATTAAATAAATACATAGATTGAGAGCTATTTCAAATACATTTTCAAAACATAAATTATGCCATGATGGTTGCACCACATATTGATATTTGGATATTTTAAATACCATAAAATTAAAAATAACTTTTTTTTAAAAGTAAAAGTGAGAATATATATAAATTATTATTATAATTTTTTTTTTTTAAATGTATGACATTTTCCTGTAAGAGGGCATTTCTACACTCTGGAATTGCTATTTATTTTGCATACTTTGGCCATAAAGACACAATACTTGTATGTTGCCACCAGCAGCAACATGCCAACCATGGAATTTTTTTAAAGTAGCTGATGATTTTTAATCAACTCATCCTTCAACTCCAAAAATGTAGCAGGATCAAGGACAAATGTAATTTTCTTTTTTCAACATCAGTGCTCTGCCTGAACTTTGTTTTACACTATGCTAACAATATGCTCAATCACATGGAGTTGAATGTGAAAAGCAACCACGTCTCTGACCATGCTACCAGCAAGCCGGAGCTCTGTATTTAACTATATATTGGTAGGTTTAAATGAAAGTAATTCCAGAAAATCAGCCTCCTTTTATTTATACTGTATATGTGGAAACACATATTTGTTCCAGCCAATACACACCCTGCAGTCATGGTATCACATCATCCAAAACAGCAAGGGAGAGGCGCCTACATACAGTGAGCGAGTGCATGTCACATCGCCCACTCACTCTGTTTCATTGATCCAAATGGCTACTGTTGGTGGTTGTAGTTTTACTCTTGAAGACACTAAACAGCAGGACTGACTGCCTATGCAGCCATGCACACTCAGGGAGTGTGGTTCACATTATTGAGAACAATGTTGCTCCTCCTCCTCCTCCCCTGTGTTAGTGTCTCTCTCCAACAGAACATGAGTGTGAAAATGACTAAGGAATGATCCGGTGATGGAATAAAGGGCATGCGTGTGTTTCTGTGTGAGGGTTAAGTGAAGGAAAAGGAAATTACAGGCAGAAAAATACCTCAAAGCTAATAAAATCTGATGGCAAAGTTGGATGGAGGTAGAATGAGTCCTAAAAAGCCAGTATGGTGAAAAAAAAACATGGACAAAATGAAAAGTTCTGATGACAAAATTAGATGATGAAATGGCTTTTTCAGATTTTGGAGGCCTGTCAAATTGGACTGAAGGTAGTTATGTGGACCACCCTTTAGTCCTCCTAGCCCCTTACAGCCCATTTTAACTGCACTGTGCTGCACAAAGCCGTGAACACGTGCCTTTTCACTGCGACCTGAATGCAGGGGGTAGTCATGCTGACCCATGCACCTGCAAACCAAAGCTCATGCTAAACTGATTGAGTAAACACGTGTGTGGCTGTGTCGGTGTCCTACATGTTCTTGTTACTTTCAGTTATCATCCTTACTGTTTAACGATCACATTCTGATTCATTGGAGCTTTATTTAAGCTGTGATAATCCAATGCTAATGCAAACCAAATACTCTCTGGCTGCTCATTTACATTAAAGGTTTACCAACTAAAAAACAGCACAGAGCTCCATTGTTAAACAGCTATAGGAAATGAAATATTATCACGCTCCGTTTGCAGAATACAAATCGGCTTCATGACCAGATATGGACGTACTGAGTGCATTTGGTCAGGAGGTCAGTGAAATGTTGTTGTGAGGAATGTTACGAGAAAAAAAACACCACAGTGAGATGATACATGAGGAGCTGAAGGCAACAGGCTCAGCTGTGGTTTGGGTGAACCAGCACATTTTCAGAAAGTCACCAGTGACTTTTGAATATGCTGTGGTGTCCAGTGAAAACCACTAGTGCCACTGCACACCCATGGCCACGGTCACAGCTGCTCACAGCTGGACTAAGTGCAATTATCCCACAAGAATTAAAAAGACAGCATAGATGTTCGTAGGCAGTAAACAGTCTTACTGTTTGAGTAATGAGCATCGCAGTAAATACTATTTTATTTTTATCATTAAAGTCACTGTTTAGGTGGACAACAAGTTATTCAGTTATTCAGACATGCTAGCAGCTGTGCAAGGCTAGCCACACTTAGAGCTAAAACGTAGGTATATATTTATATTTAGGTAGCAGGTATATTTACCATGTTTTCCTTCAACATTTGACATATTAGCATGCAATCATTAGTTTATTTTCTATAAATAATAATGTAAAATTGTAGGAATTTGATGTGCAGGTTTAAATTAATAAGGAAGCTGGTTAATAAAAAATTCTAAGACTTTTGGTGAAGGGGTGGGATTAAATAAATTTGCACTTCTTACTCCTTTTCAAATATATAAACCAAGTCATCATGTTTTTAACCATTTCTTTTCTTTGTTTTCCATTGTCTGTACATATTACTCTTTTTTTGTCTGTCTGCTTGTTTGTATAATCATTTCTCTATTTTCTTTTTTACATGTTAAAAATAAATCAAATCGAATTAGCATAAACACATTTGTAAGTACAACTGAGATTGAGGGGAATGTCATTAGATCTGTAGGCAATTAACATTGAAGTCAGTGATGGTGTTATACATGAAAACATAGTAAAAACATAGATCCATATCATCTTTAAGATTATGGCTTCAATTTAAAATGTCCTTGACACTTCTGTGACATCATCCAACAGCGCCAGACAGACAATGGCAAGCAGCAAAGAGAGGACGACAAGGGGTCCTTTCCAACACGATAACCCAACTCCAAGCATCCTTCACTCAGCTCCTCTCCTCGCGTCTTAGTCCTCCCACAGAGGATGCGGGCAGAGGAGTCAAGGAGGGGACGCGAGGAGAGAGGAGGGGAAGCTGTGAATTGGGAAAATCCTTGGTTCCACAGCGTCTGTTCGAAGCGACGTCAGTAACAGATGACGTGCTGCACAGCTGATCAGCTGTCAGACTGACAGGGAGAGAAGAATCTTTTAAAATCTAATTCATATAGGAATCAGAGTTAGAATCATTCAAACCATCTATTCCTTACAGTTATACACCGCACTGACTCTCTGTGTAAGACTGTGTGTTTTAGTGATGTATGTTGCCTATCAGCAAAAAAGAAACAGGTGGCAGCCACTTCTGTTATCGACTGTATGAAATGGACCTTTATGATATCATCTCATATCAATTCAAGGCCCCTGAATTGAATCGAATGAGATTTGTTACATGGAAGACTCTGATATCACCAAATGTCGCATTGATATCCAAGGAATCAGTAAAATATCATAATGTAATTAACCCTTAGAAACCTGGGCAAATGGCTTGATTTCTATTTCTCTTAATTTCTTTGAAAAACATGGGAACAAAATGAGTAACTTGGTAATAACTCAGAAATTAGCAGGAAATCAGAAAAAGTCCATCAAAATTATATGGAAATCCAAATGAACAACAGCAAAATAGGGAAAGTTTAAAAAAGTAGGGAATAAAATAACTGCTAAAAATTTATAATAATTCTGTAAAATAATTTATAATATATAATTATAAATAATAAACATAAGAATAAAGTTCTCTGTTTTTTGGCATATATTTTTAAATTCTACATCTGCTAGTTTCTTGCATTAGCAGGACATTTCTCACCAAGTTGCTTATTGAGTTCTTTCAAAAACATGGGAAAAAAGGCAAAAAAAGGCTCAGGGTTCAAAGTTTTTAAATACTTATGAGAGGTGTCTAAATACAGCACAAGATAAGTGATGTTGATGCAGGTTTCAGAGGGTTAGGCAAATGATTTATACCCCTAATTCACTGCAAGAAATAAATCTCTGTACCAAGCCAGTCTCCTGTAAAATTTGACATTGATTTTATCATCTCCGGAGAACAATTCTAAAGGATTTTGGGGACCCACTTAAATTTTGAGTTGGTAGTTAAAACTAAGTCCTGGATTTTCATTAAATTATCTGTATATATTAATTGCCCACAGAGGAGGAATCTAATGTCCGCAGTGGTCCTGTGACCTTTCCTACCTTCACCATACACAAAATACATCAAAATCTAATGGGCAGATTGCCAACAATCACTGAGCACATTCATGCTCGCCAAAGGATGAAACCCTTTCCATTTGGACACTTCATGAGCTTTCTTCTTGTACCGCTCTCTTGCCAAAATAGTATGTTTCCACACAGGATATCTCATTATCCAGGAGACAGAGTACTGTGAAAATGTATTCGCCAAGCACATCCAAGTAAATCAGTTAGCCTGGCTTTTTATTTCATCCAACGCTCTCATATTATCAGATACAATAAGCTGTAGGGGGCGCTAATGTAGCGTCAGACTTTGAGTCACCAACATGATAGATTAATCCAAATACCGGCTTTAATCTTCTTTTACATGCATATTACATTAGCTTCCATTGTCCTGTCTTTGCATGAACACTTCATTACCATTTATCACAATGAACATCAACACTATGATTTCCTTATAATTTAATCTGACTGATCTGACTTTAAAGGTAGTACAAGGTCATGCAGGAGCCAATATGGCAGCAGTACCAGCAAACTCATGTGCATGTAGTGTAGCACTACATGTAGTGTAGCACAAAATGTATAAAAAATATCCTTGTCCCACCTTTTGTACCTAAGTATCTAATATAAAAAACACACATAAATACAAAACATGTAAGCACGTTAACTCCGCCTCTCTCCCTCTCTCCAGCTCTCTCACAAACACTTTCCTGTCCACTAACTAATGCATGCTTCGAGGGTTTCTCCTCTCCTTCTCCATCATTAATGCTCATCTGACGTCTGATGCTCAGTGACTGATCAATCCCAGCGTGTCAGAAGCTCCACAGATATGTCTGATTAGCACAAACGCTCATACGCAGCCTCACACCCCGTGATTGACACTTCACTGAGGCTAATGAAGGAGACATCTCAGTGGCGGGGGCTAATAAACTCATTGACAGGGGTAGCAGGATGAGTTATTTAACACCTCTGATCCTTCTGTGTGGGCCAACGGCACTGCAGGATCAGGATGATGATTATTTTGGATACACATCGAGTTCACTTTGAAGTCTAAACACAGCACTGCTCATTTTCCCCAAACGCTTGGCTTTTAAGGAATTTCAGTGGATTTATCAAAAATGTGATCAATGCTACCTGTAGATTGAAAAATAAAATAAAAAAAATGCAGACCTACACATGCATCCATGTGTGTCCAGAGACCTAAAAAAACCCAGACATATCTGCAAGATCATGTCTTATTTCCTCTGGCAAATGTGCCTTGTCCTCTTCCCAATCAATCAGATCTCCATCCAATCTGACCTGCTCTGGATAAATCACAACCGTTTATCTGGTGTGGAGCAGGTTTGAGACAATATGTCTCCACGTCTAACACAAAAAACAGGCTTTATGCAAAATCACAATTTTTAGTTTGCATACCATCATATCGGGGACACAAAGGCCAGTATAAACCCAGCTTAGATCTCTAGAGACGCATTTTCAAAAAAACAAAATTGCAGCTCTTGCAGTAGCTTTTCTAATAACTCTGATGGCAAAAGGTGCAACACTTGTTAACAGACATTGAAGGTACACCATTACAGCTCAGCTCAGCCGCTGATAACGCCCCACAGAAATTGAAAATGGATCAATAGGTTTTAGACTTTCATTTGCAAATTGGTCTGATGATGCTAGAACACAAACAATTTGGGCATACTTTTTACCCAAGCTTTTGTCTGAGCGAGGCATTTCAGATATTTATATTTTTGCTAGCCTTTTTTCTGTGTAACTTTATGTAATAAAGGCATAATTACTCAAGCTTACACAAGCTTTTAGCTCTTTGCACACAACCCAATCACCAGAAATAGTGCCGGCATGCTGTATTTCATCAAATCACAGATATTACATTTGTATGTTATTAAGTAGCTGATACAGTGAAGCTTTAAATTTCAATAACACTGCGGTTATTGTGTGGTTAGATTTAGGTACAAAAAACACTTGATTAAGGTTAGGAAAAGCAGCCATGTCATCATTGCATACATCCCCTATTCTTGGCACTATCCTTGCTGGAAAAACAGCGATGTCTTGCTACAAAACATCCACTTCCCAAAAAGCCTTTGGACACCGAGCATTAACTTGATAAAACAAAACCGGTTTTGTTGGCCTTCAACAATGGTCCTTCTGCTCGGCAAAGGTCTCCCCCAGCTGACCATGAGTCAGCTCATTCACTATGCCACTCTGGAAATGTTGATATGACATGTATGAAATGTACTAATTCAACGTATGAATGGTTTGCAGAAATGCAAGAATTTTCTTCTGGTGACTGGTACACTCAGTTGATCTCCTGACTTTCTTTAGAATAAATCTTAACTAATTAAAAGCATGACATTTCTTGAGAGTTTGTCTGTAAATGTGACAATGTTATATATATCTAATACATTTTATTTTTGTTTTGTTTCCATACTACAAGAGGCATATTAGATCAGCACAAATTGGTGACAGAACACAGTTGGTACTGATTTAATCCGGAGGTCCCGGATACTCTTCCAGCAGGATCTAGCACAAATTTAATCCTGCTTTAAGCAAAGCATCAGCTGTGAGGCTGTGAAGTTCAGCTGGGTTACTACCCTAACTTCTCTGCTGAGCTGGATCCAGCGAGAGAACTTCACTGACCTGTTTTAGCTGAGAGGAAGAGGAGGACTACGAGAGATAAAAGTTGCGATGGTGTGGGAGGACGAGCAGGGGGAGGAGGAGCTGGAGAGGTGAGCGTCGAGGAGGAAGGAGATGGTGCCTATTAAATATGGATAACCCCCCCTTTTCCTTCGCCTCCCCTTACTCCGTCCATCCATGAATCTATTTCACATCCAGTCCACCATACTGCTCTTACTCGACAAGCCCTAAACACCCGATGCATAATTCACTCCCCTCCTACACACACACACACACACACACACACACACACAAACTCAAAAAGTACAAAATGTCGAAAATGTTTAATTTTAACTTAAATTTTAAGCACAAACTGAGTGCAAGGCTGTTACGAGGAGGGTTGAATACTATATAGACTCTTTGACATGACATAAAATTGGGTGTAATTCTCTGATATTTACCTTGAAGATATACTGTAAAAAAGAAAAAAACATCCTTCTAGAGGGCGTTTGATCTGCTTGTTATGCATCGTATCACACTTCAAGTAAAGTGTGACTCAAGTGTGTGTATGCCGTGTTAAATTTATGCGTCGAGAACAACTCACATCATTAGAACAATGAGCGCCTGTATGGTAATATCATGTTGGGGAGACGTTTTTATAAAGAGAGCGAGACAAGCCCGCCGATGGAATAGAGAGAAAAGGATAAAGCGAGCGTATAAAAGCGGCGGAAGGACGGAGCGAGTCAGAGAAATGGAGAGAAAGAGAGGGCAGATCAAAGCTGTTTTTCTCGCTTTTTGCAGCGCTTGATTCGGAGCAGCGGGAGGTTGTGCGATGCGAGCGGCTTCATCCCCAGTCGTAGTTCTCTGGCTTTGGTGTCGTTCAGGGAGCCTCACTGTCCCCTCTGGGCTGTATACATGCCAGCCAGCCAGGCAGGCAGCCTGCACAACCAGGCCAAGCAGGAGAGCGAGAAAAAAAAGTTTCCCATCCTACTGTATCTGACTTGCTCTCTCACATGCACTCTTTTTTCTTGCTCTTTCTCTGCTGCCTCCAATAGTTTATCCTTCTGCGCTGTATGCCCCTTTTCTTGCTCTTAACATTCTTATCTTACAATCAATGTTTTTCTCTTTTTTTATCTTATCAGGAGAACTTTTTGTCCTCCAAGGACAAGTGCACACTTGCAAAACTTTATTCACAGACAGTTTGCAGCACAGCAGAGGTGGTACCGTTTGTTATAAAACTTTTAGGTGTGTGTGTGTGTGTGTGTGTGTGTGTGTGTGTGTAGGGGGGGTGATTAAAGCTAGGGTTGCTTTTATGCTTCGCTGAGCTCCTCTCTCTTATTTTTACTCTTCCTCGCCTTTTATTCCCCCTCTTCACGCCACACCATACAGCGGGCCATGAAACGTTTTTTTTTTCCTTGTGTTCTTCAAAAAGAGCAATTGGGGGCAGCCAACAAAAGGGGCCTCTAATAAGCTGCCTACATATCACAGCGGAGGGTGAGTCCCGCGTTGCGTTGGCAGAATGATTAAAAGTTACCTGTGCCAAATGATTACTGCTGCGGTGCCCCGGGTTCAGGCGCACTGAATGCGAGGCGGCCTTTTACTTAGCCAACACTGTTTAATTAAAACGCAGTCAAATGAGATTTTGCCACAATAAGGGACGATAATGGGTCAGCTAACTGATAGGGAGAGCTTTATCCGTTCTCATTAACCACTCCCTTGATAGCATTCATGTAATGGAGGAGTCCATCACCACATCTCATTTGGGAGAGAAGAAAAAAAAGGGGGGGTGGGGGGTGGGGGGGGGTGGAAGGATGGCAGAAGGAGGGCAGTATGTTGGAAATAATATAATTAAGAAAATGCTAACACTTTGAGACTTATTATCCCTGTAGGCAGACGTCATGGGATGCAGCATAGCACTTTTGAGCAGAATACATCACCCAAGCTCTAATTGCAATCGTATATTTAGCTGGACCCCCAGTCTGCTGACACTGATAGGCCCTGGAGTCATTGTCTGTCCAGTTGACACTTAACATAACCCAATAACTACACACAGTAATTGTATGTCAGGAGGAATACGCAGTGTCATGGGGAGTGGATAGGTACCAGTCCGACTTTCCTCTACCAACATTGATCCTGCAGCCTGGCACCCTGAAGAAATATGTCCATACTGGACCACACACAACTCATGATTTCTATTCAGTTTAAGTCAGTGCCAATGTAGGAAGTAGCATGGCCTAAATGTATGGCGGTAGAGATTAAGAGTAGGGCACAGCAATATGTTTTTAAAATAATATTGTGAAATTTTAAGGCTATATTGCGATACACAGTATACTGTATATCACGATATTGTTAAATGCCCTTTAAACTAAAGATAATTACTAAAATACCAAATTGTTCAATGAACTGCAGTTACAAAAAAGTCAAATATAGATACTACTGTCAAATAATTAATTAATTAGAATAACATGTAATACAAATATGGTTATAAGGAAGTTCGATAAAGTACTTAAGTGTCAATGTTTTTGCCGCAGACTTGAAGCTTCCGGTCAACAGTTGGATGTTAGCTTTAGCAAACAGTTTAACAGACACTGTGGCGCCTTCAACTGTGAGGAATTACTCACTGTGACTTGACAACAATCAAACAGCTCTCCAGTTTATATATTACTAATATTTGCAAGTCACACTGATGCTCTGTGGTCGCAAATTGTGACTAGTCATGACTGAGGCTCTGCAAATACAAACATATGCCTCACCTGCTCACACTACCGCAAGTACCTCTCATTAAGTTAAATCGTTACGACAGAATTGTTTAATTCACTGTAAATTGGAAACAAACTAAGCTCTCCAGTTCATATATTAATGGTATTTGCAAATCACAGTCATGCTCTATGTTTGCACAATGTGATTAAATAGTCACAGTCTGGAGCTCTGCAAAAGTCCTGCTTTCTGTGTGTGTGTCTGTAAGAGGCAGGGAGCCATAGAGGGAGACAAGAGAACAGAAACGCCAGTAGCTTATAAAACAGATCTGACAATTTTTACTTGATGTTCGCAATATATCATTTTATGTATTGCACGTGGAGCAAGACGCTATTCCTCTATTTTTGATATATATTGCCATCCCTAATTAGGAGTGTGGAGATCAGAATGGTCTGACTCAGGATGCAGGAGATCAGAGAGATGTAACATGAAACAAGTTCAACAGAGCCAGGCTCGCTTTGTTGCAGGAGATAACAGGTACGACAAGGGTGGTTATCAGCAAGCTCTGCTGACTCTCGCTTTCTGCTTCAGGCTCTATCCCATAAACAAATCAAATGACGCATTCAGCACGTCATTTGACTGTGGGCCCCAATTTACAAGCTTTGAATAGCTTATTAGGGTGTCCTACTCCCCATGTCTAATTTAATTTAAAACCATGTTTGTATTTAAATTTTCAACTGTGAATAAACTATGAAAGGAAACAAAACGAATGACTCATTTTCAAAATGATCAACCGTGCGCTCCCCACTTCCACCTTTATAGGATATTTACGATTAAAGGATATTTATTTAAGAATATTACCATAAAAAGCAACTCTGTTGCTTCAGCTAAGGCGAGAGAGAAATACAGGCCAAAAATTAATATTTGTGTGAATGCACAAATTAATATAGCCTATTTATTTTATTACTCCAATTATTTTTAATGTGACAGCTGCACATTCTACAGTTCTACTTAAAAGTCTTTAAAGTCGGTGCAGCAGATTTAAACTTGATTCTCAAGAACTATATTTAGGCCTAACACTGTCTCTTAATGACTTATACATTTAAATTGCTTTAGTTTTTTGTTTAACAAATCAAAGTGAAATTAATCTTATTGAATATTATCTGTGATGAATACCAGTAAACTAATCTATACGCTGAAATTTGGCAGCAGTGTAAAACCGATGTCAGCAAATCAGGACCAAGCATATGTATTGTTACATGGTATGATGTGAAGGAATTATAGCACATTTTATGTCCAAGTAAACATCATCCTTATTAAAAATATTGTAAACTATTAATGTATAATACTACCTGTGATTTTATAGAAGGCATCTTTTGGAGTCAATGCGGACAAATGGATCAGAGAACATTACAGACACGTTCAGCAGCTCAGTGAAAGCAAGTGAAAAAAATAAAACAATATTTTTGCTCAGATTTTCAAATATTTAGACAAAATGCACATGGTGGTGCAGTATATCTAAAATCCTACCTACAGCTACACTGATGACCCTGAATTAAAATGCTTAAATAGATCCCTGAATGCAGCACACATAGGTCAGATGTAACGTAGCATGTGATGAAATGCCTCGCTGTGTTTACAATAATTTCTCCAATGAGAGCATAATAAAAATGACGCATCTCAGCACTCTTCAGTGGTCTTAAATCTGCCTCTCAATAAAGACACCGTAAGTGAAGTCAAAACTCCAGATAACCCGTGTTATACAAACACTTAAACCAAACACGGTGTCCTTGGCGCTTCAACATCTAGCACATAACAAAACACTCTGCTTTTCAGAGCATCATCTGACCCTTGAGACTGCACTTGGTGTCAGCCTTCGTACGTCTCTCATTCACGAAGCAGCCTATTGTATACACATGGAGGGTCACTGATGACTGTGACCTTGGGCAAAAGCTTTGAACAGGAACAAATGAATGACAAGGAGGTTTGGCAGATTTGTAATTGGTATAAGAAAGAACTCTGAAAAGCATTTGTGTTGCAAGAGTTGAATGGAAATTTTGAGGATGGGATGGTTGTGAGGATGCTGGAGTGAGTGAAGAAGGCCTTGGACTGGAATCCTTTTGAGAAACTGAAGAAAATCTATGCTGCACAAGATATTAAGCCCTGTTAACATTTTTTGAAAGGTGCTTTTTAATTGTTTCTACCTATTTCACCTATTTTACCAATAGCTTGAAATAAAGCAGCTCTCTGCGTCCGATTAAAAAAAAAAAAACTAGTTCATCTGCAGTCAGAAAAAGCAAGCCATGATCTGATCCAAATGGTATACTGCTTTTCTTCCTAAAAATGTATTCAACTCACCAAACTAAGACAATGCGATATTACACATAGATTTTTAGAGCTATAAATTGGAGCTTGATAGTAGAACATATTTCATAAAAACTTTTCAGTTTTAATGCAGGTCTGTCTGAATACACCCACACTCACTAGTTTACAACAGTGTTTAACAGTGATACTGGAAGAAATTCATTATAGCAGCAGTAGAAACATTAAACGTAGTACTTAGAATACATTGTTGTCGCAATGTGTGTAAATGGCAGGGCTGCAACTCATAGTAGTTTTAATATGCCCAAGGGGCTATTTCGTAGCCAACATTAAATACAACAATTAATCAAAAATAGATGTCCATGCAATATGTACACACCTACGTAATATGGACAAGGACACTGGTTAGAGCCACCATAGCTGTTGTCATTATCACTTGTCACCAAGATCATCAAAGAAACTAATGGGTAAAAAATAATAAATATTAAAGTGCCATAATAATAAAAGACTTAATGCATTTGTTTCTGTTATTTTAATGTAGACTGAACCTTTGCCATGATGGAAGCAAATTAAAGTCAATACATAAAAAATGCATTTTTTCCCCAAAGACTTTTTGGTTTTTGTAATGAATTGTCCAAACCAACAAATCAAAGTACATGCTAAAACTGAATTTCAACAGAAACTTTTAACATTAAACTTGTGATATTCCTTACGAAAAAGTCTTTAGTTTGCCTTTATAGAAATAAAATCAGCCTGATAGTTCCCGAGTATTTGTACTGCAGTAATGCAGCAGGCTCCCCTTTAGTAATGCTGGTAATTGATCGGCAGGAGGACGCATATTTACCATCCACGACAGTGGTCCAGAGTGCACCTATTGTAGCAGGGACTACCACAGGAGCCATTTTCAGTATTTTGCCAGGTGTTTATATGTCTGTCTAAGGACAGATTTTCAATATTCAATATGATAACAACTCAACCATGCAAGATAAAGTTTCAAAACTTAACAGGTGGGCAGTTGAGGTCAAAATGAAGGCGGAGTTTAAAGATGGCTGTGGCGCAAGCAAGGGGGCTGGAAGCTGAGGGGCAGGAAGGAAGGAACTATTGACCCCTATTTTATGTCCCTAACTCACTTAACTTTATGTGTGTGTATTGTGACCAAGGTTAGTAAGAAGTTAGAAAAATGTATTTATAAAGTGCTTTCCCAGACATAGGTCACAAAGTTCCTTACCAGGGCAATAAACATTCTACAAGAATGAAGATAAAGCCACTACCTGAACCCTGTGGTTAAAAGTGCAGAACTATTTGCACTGTACATTTAGGAAAAAAACAAGAATACACAATATATAAAGGGAATACAGGAATACAAGTTAACCAAACACCTGTCAAAACAGATTTGTCTTTAGCTGGCATATAAAAGAAACCACAGCCAGCAACCCGAAAGAGTGCAGGGAAAGCATGACAACATTTTGGTGCTACAGCTCCAAAGCTTGTTCACCATGGGTCTTAAGGCAGCTGCGTGGGCCAGACTACATATTTAGTCTATTTGACTGAAGAGCGAGCAGAAGAATACAGGTGAAGTACTCCAGCTAAGTAAGCAGTAGCCTGATTGTGTAATGCTCTAAAAGTAAGAATGATAAATATTATTATCAAGAGCAGCCATACGAAGTGACAAGAAACACACAGTGATGGCTGAGTTCAAATATTGGTGTGGTCGAGCAAAGGTGGCGTAAGTAGGCAAGGGGGCCCGTGGTCCCCCTACTTTACACCTCTGGCTGATATTTGTTTTTAATCATGGATTGCTGTATTGCATCTGGAGTGATCCCATCTCAAATGGGCTCTGGTGTGTATGCGTTTGCAGTGTAAATACAGACAACATATTTCAGAGAACTGGTAAGCCTCCAGAAGTACACGTTTAATTCCCCTACTTCTTATCCTCCTTCCTCTGGCTCCATTGCTTGGACCCAAGGTTTCCCACACAAGTGTTTCCCCGACACTTGTGTTGGGCCAGCTGGACCACTCATTAGGAACGCTAATACTGTTCAATACTTATATCACCACAATGTCGAAGTGCAGAGTATACTCGAGGCAGGATGGAGCAGTACAGTGTCAGGTGTATTGAAACTGAAACTTAACCCTTCATTTTGCTGGGTCTAAAAGTTTGCATTCACTCACATGATCAGTTGTCAACAGTTTGACGGATCAATTATCCACTGAAAAACTACCGCCACATATACACTCTCATTACGAGGGAAACACTGTTGGACAACACCCATCTGCATACTTGGCCTTCATTTTGATTTTAAAATTTAAAATTTTATGACTGCATCTTGTGGGGCTGTGGTGCTATCATGTTAACAAGGATCGGCTATAGACAGACAGATATAAACACCTGGCAAAGCCCTAAAACTCCTTCTGTGGTACTTCCTGCTACAGTCGCAGTCTCCAGGACCACATTTGCCATTATGACACACACACACGCACGCACGCACGCACGCACGCACGCACGCACGCACACACATACACACTGATTCACAGAGTGAGAACGATGCCAGCCGTCGCAACATTGTTCCAGCTGGGGAAAAAAAGTTTTTAAAAAGTATTAAAGCCTAAAAAGGTCTGTGCACTCCACAGACTTCAGCAAACACTCATCCTACTAGTTAACTCATAACTCAGACTTTTCTGCATTTTGAATATAAGCAGTTTTCAGTGCAATCTAGAAAACAATTGACCAACATGGTTTTTGGATCAATTCTCTGCATTTAGCATATTCTCCCTATGTCACTGAGAGAAAGGAGGACTATACCAAAAGTGTGTTATCAGTGCACATCACTCTCTGTGAGCGGCAGTATTTTACAGCTAATTGTTTGTACTAATTCTCTTTCTAATTCACCACCCCCTGCCTGTTATTATCAGAATCATTAGGCAGAATCATTAAGCATTCAGCAGCAGCATGCCTACCTTTGTGTGAAACAATTGCACTGAACTGCACTAAAATCTACCCGCTTGCTTGAGTGTCAGTGAAGTGATTTTCAAATTAAAGGACAGATAGTTGATGTGATGAAGGTTCCGGGTGTTTATATGCTGACTGATTATCCTCTGCTCGCTTCTCTCCTTGGAAAATCCACTCTTTATTATACTAACAACAGGCTATGTGCTTTGTCAATGAAATAAGATAATTTCACTTGTTTCCACTGCAGTTTGTTTCCTTTTTTATGAACCACGATTGAGATAATGCCACTTGATTAACAATGTGTTCCTCAAGCCTGTGTACATGAATTAATTCTATGCTGAGCAGCTTAAAAAGTATCCATTTTAAAGAACTTTATGTAAATATTTAGTGCTGTCTTGGTTCGTGGCATTCATGAGAAAAAATGTTCTTCTGTATATGCCTCTTTCTTTATCTTTCAGTGTGCGGCTGTTTCCCTGTATTAGCCTACATAATGATCTCTGTAGGGAGAATTCTTTGACAGAGCAAAGACAAAAAGGTTATAAACAAAACCACACTGTAAAATCTAGTGCAATCTTTCAGCCGGCAGCTAGCAACTTATGAGGCTAATGGCATAAACAGTGCTAAACATCAGCAACAGTGTTGACAGAGCTATTGGTGTTAAGCAGGGGGGCACTGCTTTTTAGGACAATGGTGTCCCTATATCAGTGAAAACTGCCACACAAGTACAGTGAGATAGCCAGTGGGGACAAACCACAGAGAAGCTTGGATTACAGTGCACAAAGAAGGTGTGTGACTTAATTCTCTGCTCAAGAAGCCATTACTGGACTACATCCTTACATAGCAGATAGTGCATTGTATTAATACAAGCATTAATGATCTGAATGTTGCATACACAACCTTTGAGATTACAGTAATATATATGTATAGTGTTTGACAGCTAAATATGTTAGCATCTTCATTTTGACCACAAAACCACTTAGTATTGTTTAAGATGTTAGCACCACAAACCATGCTGACACCATTAACAATGGTAACGGGCTAACAGTAATTACATAGTAAACAATGCTAAAGGGGTTTTACAGCTCAAAGCTGAGTCACTTACTCACTGGGGCGAGCCAGGGGGTGACCAGGGGATTGGTACATTGTTTCCACACACTCCAGTGGATCGGGACAGCGTCACTGGCAGTACAATTTTCAAATTATTTCCACTCAAAGATTAATAAAACAACAACAGAAACAGACATTTGGTATTTCTACAAATTAAGATAGAGTCAATGTTTTTGTGTTTTCAAACTTTTCTGAGTTAAAAAAAAAATAGAATGGATGCAACTTGTTTATTAATACACATAAATTCCAAAGTTAATTTGTTTAATTTTGCCTACTTGTCTGCTGTAGGATACGGAATTTTTTTCATGTCAATCATGAAGATATAAATTTACCTCTCATTGGAGAATCTGAAAAAGCAAACTACCACGATGCTGCCACTACACTTCATTATTGAGATCGCTTGGTGCTCATATGCATGAGGAGGTTATCTTTTAAAACAAGGTAGAAATTCACATCAAGCCCCAGTGTGTGTGAACATAAAGTAATGTATGTGATTAGTATAGCTGTAGCATCCATGTTGTGTGCTCTCATAAGAGTATAGTACTTTTAAGCTTAAAAATGATTCAGTCAAAAAAGTAAAGTGCAACAAAACAAATACAAAACAAAACAAACACCTCAGCTGTTTTGAAAACACAGTAAAATTTCTCCCAAACTATCCATCAAAATGAGTTCAGATCTGAGAAGAGCAGCTTCTGAAATATGCTTCATTTTTAATTTACAACACCACGTTTCAAAAGCTGTTTAAGAGTTTCAAGTGGATTTTTCAGACTTCAATTTTGCAGCGACAACTGAGGCAGCAAGATGCAGTCTGGCTGGTTTCCCTCCTCAGGCTGCATAATGAAATTTGTAGCTTAGTATGAGTCATATGAATCATAATTCCAAGTTTAAAATTATGGAAATGTGACTGATCTGCTAATAAAATCTGATCCATGAATATATGCCCTCTTTGATGTAATAAAACACAGTTTTATCATAAAAGTTGTAGTTTCACTGTACATCCAGCTGATGGGATAAGCAGTAAGCATGTACACAGAGCACACTCATTACTGATCCTCCCCCATTGTGACTGTCTCATCAAGTCAATTAACACTAAAGGTTCAGGCCTGGACTCCCCAAGCGGGTGTCTGCAGACACCTTCCATGGGGGGCTACTGTAACACACACACAGGCACAAAGACACACAGAGACATAGGCACACACACACACACACACACACACACACACACTCACAAATATGCACACTTATACATAAGCGTGCATGTACCCCAACACTATCAAATAAAACCATACATTCTCTCCCACATGTCTATGTTTGCCACAGATGTCGCAGGATGCCCTCAGGCTCAATCTGAATGATGTGTCAGTTACAGCAAGAACACCAACAGTTCATAGATTTACACATATCTCCGCAATTATTATTATATACTGTTCTTTCAGAGCCAAACTACAAAAGTGCCAGGGGTATAACAGTCCCTGGCCCTGACAGTGCAAAAAAACAATTGTTTTTGTAAAGATTATGTTTTTCTGTCGCACAATTGTATTTTCAGGACTTGGGATGGTCGAAAACTCATTAAAAATGGCATACACATCAGAAATGGCAAAAATTGCAAAGTTCTGCAGTGACTGCATTAGGGATTAACCAGCAGACTCCATAGCGCCCCCAAACACAAGCCAGTGTTAAGATGAAGTTCTCTTAATGTCCATTAAATTTGTTAGGACTATTGCTCTCATCTTTAGGAACATATAATTATTATTGTTTATTTTATTTTTATTTTTTTTGTTCTTTTACCTTACAGGAAGTCAGCCATATTGGATTGAGTGAGTTAATTTTCATTTGAATAAAAATGTAGTGAGAACTTTTGGATGCAAAAAAATTTTCCACCTATGTCTATTCTGGTATTAACTTAGATATGTTATCAAAATTGGGCTTAGGCGTGGCATATTGACTCAAACACCCCCAGTTACTTTTAGCCTTTGAACAGTCAGTCAGTCACTCATTTTCTGTAACCGCTTGTCCTCGTAAGGGTCGCGGGGGGGCTGGAGCCAATCCCAGCTGTCATTGGGCGGAAGGCGGGGTACACCCTGGACAGGTCGCCAGACTATCGCAGGGCTGACACATATAGACGAACGACCATACACACTCACAGTCACAGTCACACCTAAGGGCAATTTAGAGTCATCAATTAACCTGAGCTGCATGTCTTTGGACTGTGGGAGGAAGCCGGAGACCCCGGAGAGAACCCACGCGGACACGGGGAGAACATGCAAACTCCACACAGAAGGGCCCCCGCCCGGACCGAACCCCGTTCCAACCAGGATTCGAACCAGGGACCCGCATTTATATCCAAAGATTGCGAGAATATACAGTGGATAGGTTCATGCATGTTTAGAAGGCTCTCTAGTGCCCCCTTACTGCCCAGTAGGCCTTAGTTTGGGAAAAGCTCCAATATTCACAGAATTTGGTATGCCTCATTATTGTCATCATGGCAGATGTACTGTATATGCCATTTGCTTTCACGAGAATGTCGAATATTTGGAAAGGTTTTTTGCTTTTGTTGCATATTTCATACTAACTTTTTCAAACTCCTCCTAGATGATTTATCAGATTAATTTCAAAAACTTAACTGCAAAGGAATAGTCATTAGCTATTTACCTACGTAATGACACAGAAATCTGTTGTAATTTGACTTTACATGTTTCAGTGTGCTCCAAATTTTCATGCTGGATCGGAGTCCAGGTCTGAAGACATCTACATTCATGGTCATAGCTCTACTACTGACAACAGGAAATAAGCCTTATGTGACAAAGATGATCCAGTTAAACTAAAATGGTGTGGTTGACACATGAAATAGGAACATGATGTATAATAAGTGTGTGTTCTTAAGAGCCAAGTAATGGACACAGGAGTGGTACAAAATATGCAATACATCATTTAAGCATAAGCACCACAAACTCCACACAGGGAATACTATCTAATAGTAGTGTGCATGGTGAAACCTGGCTTCATTACCAGATCTTTCCTAAAAACACCAACGAGGAGTGTTGCATTACATGCTGTGTATGGGTAAATGTGACAGCAGCAACAGATTTGTTATACAATGACTTTAAGACAAGACATATGTAGTGCGACTGTAAATAAGCCTTAACAAACTGACAAGGCTGGCTGTTGCCACTGCTGCTCATTAGATTCACATTAATTAGATTTTTAATTAACTGTACCTCTGACTGTGATTTACTGCCAAGACTTATATACTTAAGTTGTCGGCAAAAATCACGTATCTCCAGAAAGTCTGTATCCAGGGAGCCGTTAAAGCTTGATGACAGCACACTTTTGAAACCTTGTAATGGATTTCGAAATTGTTTTATGAGTATGAGAAGTTCTTTGAACTCACAGAGGACCAGCTTTGAAAACATGATAATTACTAAACGAAACTAAATTTTTACTGACGAGACATGGGTATTCACACATATGTGGAATCAAATATTCCACACACACAGTCACAGTAACAAAAGCCAGTGACACACTCACACTCACAGTTTGCCAGCTGGGTGAGTTACATCACAAGTTTTATGCTCCTTCAAAGAAAAAAAAAAGTCACCCTATAACTTGAATGTTACACTGTCAGCACATTTCTTTATAGCAGAAGACGACAGGACAGCCAGAGGGCCGTCAGCTGCTTCATTAAGGATCTCAGCATATCCAATTACAGAGTTACGACTGTTTGGTTAAGGGACAGAGAGCTTGAGAAGAAGACGGTACCATAAAATGAGGGGAAGGAAGTGAGGGTTAAAGAATGAGTGGATGCAGAGGACAACAAAAAGGAAAGACAGAACAGCAGAAAGTAGGGAAAATAACTGAATCCAATATGCATCTATTATTTCTAAAATTAATCAAAGGGTAGGTGCCAATATATTCTGGGTAGGCTTGGAATTTGGGAATAATTAAAACACATTGACTATCAAACAGCTTTAATGACTCAAAATATAACCAAATGCTTGATATCTTGGTGTTTGTGGAATAACAAGAGCTCTCAAATTGTATTCCTGCTTCCAGTTTGCTGCATGCTTCATGTCAACCAAATGGATTTTAACAATAAAGAGTCAACTGACATGTCATATTTTTATATTTTTTAAGATACTACAGAATGGCATTTTCAGTAACTTTTTGACATGATGTTTTGGCAATTTATTCAATAGTCTATGAAATAACGTGTCTTGGCATGGTATGTTATTTGGTTTTCAGCTGTTTTTTGGCAAGTCACATATTGAGATTTTTCACCATACTATAGGAAAGCCTTTTCTTTCTTTTTTTTTAAATGCTATATAATGGTGAAATTTTTTGCCATACCGCGTATGGCATTTTTGGTCATTTTCTCAACATGCTATTTAATGGTGTTTTTTTTTTCCCGTTTTTGGTCGTTATATCAGCAGTCTATGTTTTAACATGACTCTGCATGCTATGTAATGTTTTTAGCTGTTATTTGGACGTAATATTTTGACATGTTTCGTCATATCTGGTATTACATTTTTGGTCATTTTCTCAACATGTTAATTTAGGATGTTTTTAGCTGTTTTTGCCCGTTGTTGCAAAATTCTATGTTTGAAAATGACTGCATGCTATTTAATGTGGTTTTCAGCAGTTTTTGGACCTTTGCCATCCCGCGCATTTTAGGTCATTTTCTCAACATGCTATTTAATGGTGTTTTTGTCCATTTTTGGTCGCCATTTCAGCAGTCTATGCTTTAACATGGCTCTGCATGCTATTTAATGTGGTGTTTAGCTGTTTTTTTGATATTTCATGTTCTGACATTTTTAGCCATACTGCTTATGGCAGTTTTTGTTCATTTTGTCAACATGCTATTTCATGGTGTTTTTGTTCGTTTTTTGGACTTGTCATAATTTGACATTTTTTTGCCATAGAACGAATGGCATTTTCGGTTATTTTTTTGACATGCAATATTATGGTCTTTTTTGCCTTTTTTGCAACATTCTATGCTATGACATGTCTTTGCTTGCTATTTTACACATATTTTGATTTTTACCTCGTATTGCATTTTCAATCATTTTCGAAATGCTAAATTACATTGTTTTTGCTGTTTTTGCCCTGTTTTGCAACATTCTATGCTATGATGTGTCTTGGTATGCTGTTTCATGTGGTTATCAGCTGTGTTCTGTCATGTCATATTTTAACATTTTTCGCATATGGCAATTTCAGTCATTTCTTAGAAATGCTATATTATGATGTTTTTGGCTGTTTTTCCAACATTCTCTGCAATGATGTGTCTTGACATACTACTTTGTAATATTTTGACATTTTTCGTCCTACAGCATATGGCGCTTTTGGCCTTTTTTAAGACATTCTTACAGCTGTACTGAGAGGGACCTCATCACAAAGACCTGCAAAAGCCTTAAACTATGGCACCTTGCCAGCACTGTCCCAACAAAGTCTGCAAGTTTTCAGCCTGACATAAAACTTGGCTCGAGACAAACACCAATAACACTTAAAACGCTGACTGGCGCACGCACATACATACATACATACATTACAAAAATACATACACACAATCAAACTCTGCCTGGATTAATTAGTTGGGGTAGCCCAACACAATTAAAAATCTTTACAGCCACAAAATAGATTTTATTTTTGGAGCTGGGCAGTTCATTTGGAAGCGCTACTGAAATGTACCTACCAACTGGGTTATTCATTGCACAACACTCTCGGAGCATGAAGGCCACTCTGGGCACAGATGGAGCAGTAGAATGTCATGTGCATTGAAGGTCTAATGGGGTCTAAAAGGTTTTATTCTTTGACAGCAGCTGCTCTGACAATCCATTGATCTGATCTGATCAACACTCACAGATCAGTTATCCATCATGCAAGTCATAAACTGCTGCAGAGTGGAAAAAGAGACATCACGAAGAGCTTTGCCTGTGCTGTGTCCACCCTCCAAACCTTTGAGTTTAGAGAGAGTACATAGAATGATACAGAGGGAGACACAGGGCACACATACAATCTAAATCTATGGGAAACACTGTCTACTAAGAGGTAAATTAAGACAGGCCTCAAAAACAATAACCAGTGCTTATGACAATCTTGTCAACTGTCCATTAAAGAGAAGCATAAAGCAGCAGTATGCATATACAGGGTTTTTCCTGCATATTAATTTTAGTGGCGGCCACTTCCGCCGAATTACTGGCCACCACCACTTAAAATGGTCCATGTCGGCAAAACCTAAGGCAATATAATCATTCCATATCTTCATCAGTTTTTTCTTCTTTTTTTTTTTTTTTTGACCAATGACCGCAGTTGTCCATCACAGCGCTGCCGTGGTACCGGACTATCTGCATCACAGACTGAAGCAGAGTAACAAAGTTAACTTTACAGTTTCCTACACTCCAGTAAACTTTATTTCCTCTGAGGAGTTTCCTCTTGTCTGAGGAGCGTCAGTGTCAGGCGTTGTCCTGATTCATAAAAAGAAAAATTAATTTATCAGATACATTTATTTATCAGCGGAGAGGAGCAGCTGAGCGTAGGAGAAATGAGGAGTGCAGGCCAGGAACAGATAAATGTTATTTATACAAACTGCACAAACAGTAAATTAAAACAAGATACCTTTTTAACCCAAGACCAGTCTATTAAAAAAAAGTGTGCCCTGAATCGACTCTCGGCCCCAAAGCTCTCTAGACCTCTACCATGTTAAGGCTGCCAATGGCCTTTTGAAATCTTACAGTGGTGACCGCTCACTGTTAGTTCTGTTAGATATGAATGTTGCTTTTAACACGATTACTCACTCTTGAAGCATTACTACCTTTAACTTTTTACAGTAAGTATAAGGTGCCTGTAAGTTAAAAACTATCTACTGCATAGTTTCCTAAATTGTTACCCCCTTGTTCACTTATTACCAACATGTGTGTTCCTGCACTGGTGCACTATACAAACAATTACACTATACATTTGATAGAATTACAATGTTTGCTACAAGAGGAATTTTAAAGCTATACCACACATTTCTGTACATTTAGAATTAAATTTATTTGCTAGTTTATCAAATCTGTAAAGCATGCAATGTAGAGATTCTACTGACCTTTCAATCCAGAGAATTTTATTGCAGATTCATCTAGTCTAGGCTTATCGTCTTAAGAAGTGTACTCATCAAAGGAGTTGCTTGAAACCATGAAAACAATGGATATGAAAATGCATAAAACTATTGGGAAAATGTTTTGCATGCAAGTTAAAAACCCTGAGTGACACTGTTTATAGACCTTTTCAAACTTGACAACAAAAATATCCTCAATGGGTCCCTTTGTATTTCCTGTTGGGATGTTTGTTAATGCAGGGGCTGAGAAAGTAAACAGGGGCCATTTTGTTACCTTGGCAACAGAATAGCAATGACAAGGTCCATATCTGCTGTTGATATTTCAGTGAAAGACCTGTCTAGACATTTATTTTTGTTCATAGAAGCTACTGCATCTATAATGCCTTATGGATTTCTTCAACAAGGTCTTGCATTAAACCATCAGCACACAAAGACCACAGAGGTGAACTCACAGCAAAACAGAGATAGATTTTGAAACTGTAATGCATCCACAGCACTAAGCTTTAAACTTAGTGTGATTTAACACTTGTAGTTTAGTTCATGTGGACTGGTTCAGAGGGACAAAAATGATACATTGTAGCATTTAGTTCTGGCATGATTCCTGTTCACACTGACTTTTGACAAAGGAAGTAAGAGGAGTACAAATGAACACAGATTGACAGGTAACTTGTTGATTGGACAGTCTTGGCAATTATCATACTGCATTATCAGGGCCTTTTCAGGACCCACAAGCAAGTGTATCTGGGGCACCCTGCACCTCATTGCTGTCCTACACTTCACCTTATTCCACCAGTTTATCTCCAAAAGCATCTCCACTTATGTTAGCATTGTGGACTTTAGTTTAAATTCCCAGATACCAAACCGACATCAGAGAACTAGCAGTGACAAAAACCCCCATGCTGCCCCCAACACAGCGCGAAGACTACGGCCAGTGGCCACCAAGCAAGTATCTTTTGCACCTCCGTGAAAGAAAACACCCCTCCAAACTAACAGAAGACAGTAGTTTGTAATACTCATTCAAAAGTAGAAATTGGATGATCACCTTAATACTCATTTGCCTGTTGGCACATTAACAACACAATCCAATGTTGAAAGAACAAAGCATATGTACTGTACGAAGTAAACATTTTTTCACTGTTTGTTTTTCACTGATGGGAAAAAAAACTTTTTTAGCACAGACAAAGACCAACAATATGGGACATACCACAGTGACTAGGGTGACGGATGCTTACCGACAGCCCAACGTCAACCGACAGGTCGACAATCAACGACCACCCGCCTAGTGTTTCAGGGCCTTTACACACGCAGCTTAGTCATTGTATACCTCTGTTAAACACACCACTTCTCTGCAACAGCTAATGTTAACTAGCAACATGGCCCGTCCTACTCTCCCTCTGATTGGCTAGTAGTTGTTGCCTTTGTTGGATGGATTGTTTAGGTTTAGCCAACAGATTGAGATTGGTTAGGGTTAGGGTAAGAATTTTAGGTGAGCCAATCAGAGGCAAGGTTACGCAGAGTAGGGCAGGTTTTGCCTTGACCACCCCAGAGAAAACAACTTGCCTCCACTAGCATCTTAGCTAACATTAGCTTGTCACAACAGCATTGTTCTTATATTACATCAATGCACTACACAGCCATGGAGTAATTGGTTAACAGTAGAGAGAGAAAGATTGAGTAGAAGAGACTTGTGGTGAAACAAGTAGTGGTACAGCTTTGCAGCTTTGGAAATCAAATCCCAGTAACTAACAGATATATATGTGATAATTTGAAGCTTCTGATGTGTTGATTTATGTTCTGTGATGTCATAGAAAAATCATGAATAAATAAAAATCAAAATGAATAAATATATGAGAGGGGAAAAATATGAACACAACTTTTCTTAGCTGCTATAACCTTAATGCCGGGGATTGACGAAGACTTGTTAAAGAAAAACAGAGACAAACAAATAGATGTACATGATAACAAAGAGCAAGAATGATGTGGCATTATCCTAAGAAGTACTATGTATATAATACGTATTTTGACATAAAGAAAAAAAAAAAACCTTCTAAATGCTAACTCAAACAATGGAGAATCTGCCAGAGAAATACACTGTGGGAGTTTTGAGGGACAGAACAAAAGGAAAGACCTCTAATATGCACGGATAGCCCAGGGCTCTCTACACTTGCAGCCAACAGGCAACAGCCAACATTTATATGCATCTAATCTGCATTTACATCAAGTGTCAATGCAAGATGTAGTGGGATGTTTATATAGTGTATGTAAAAGTAAGGTTTTGGAGGTCAGGGAGTTGGATGGCTGTACAATACAAATCTCCTGCACAAGCACCAATGGCACTGACATCTTTATCACTGAACCATGAACGTGTTCTTTCTTTAACTTTCACCAAGTCCTTTTAGTTGCCCTAACTTAATGTATTTTTAAGATCGGCATCTCAACTCAACTGAGAGGATAATGCAGAAACTGGACTGGAAACAGGAAATGTAAATATACACTGTAGTTACGTGTGGATTCATTTTTGCGAGGTCCTTTCCATATTTACCTTAAAACATAATAAATAGACTTGATCTTTCTTAAAGCTGAGGTAGATCTATCTACAAAAGGGCAAAAAAGATCTGGCAGAATTTAAAAACACACTCTTCTGCAGTTCTCCCTACTCAGGCCCTCTAGCCCCAATGCTCCGCCAACAGTAACATGTTTTAGTTTGTTCATTGTCAGACTCTCTTTTAGACTCTTTTTTTAAAAGTTTGTATTCTTGATGCCAATGCTGGAATAGCAACTTTTTCTAAAGGATTCTCCACCATTGAATCAGGCTTTCATTTAGGGGGCGGGCACGCACATCAGCATTTGTAGAGCATCCAACAGCAAAGCCCTCTCTCTGAAATGACCCGGGATTGACCAAAGTCTTCTGTCACAGGACTTTCTAAAGTCTGACAACAGAGTCAAGAGGTGGTGAAGAAGTCCAGAATTCTTCCAGACAACTGAAATTACAGTATGCTCAAAGTTTATTATGGGATTTATGCCCAAATATGCTAAAATAAAAGTGTCTACTCCAGCTAAGCAAGGTCAAGTTTAACAATAGTGAATATGGAATAATTTCAAGATACACTATTCCTAATGTCCATGTTGGTGGGTCCACCACTTAAATGTCAAAACAACCATCGCATGGACAACTATAAAATTTTGTATAAACACTCATGATGCCCTGTCATAATGACTTCAATGACCCTCTGACTTTTCATTTAGTGCCACCAACAAGTACACTTTTGCTGTTTTTAGTGAAATATCTCAACAACTAGTAGTAGGATTAAGATAAAATTTGGTACAGATGCCCATGGCTCCACTCAGGATGAAATGTGATAGCTTTGGCAATCTTAGACAATTTCTTTTATTTGGTGCCACAAGCAGGTTAAAATTTTCATTTGTCCAACACTTGGGCTAATAAATGACTTCTTTTTTTTTTTTTTTTTTATACATTATATTGTTTGACTACTACTGCTCTCACCCACCATGTAATCATGGGACAGTGGTGTCTTGCAGCCCGTCCACCTCAGACCACAGCTTCAGCTTTAATCATACTTAAATAAAGTCTCCCCAGGCTATGAGGTCCCAATCGTCTGAAGTCTCCTACTGATACAGTTGTGGAGAGTGCTAATGAGTCTCCAGGACCAGTCAAGAAGAAATTGCTGTAAATGTGTTTATTGCCACTGCTGTCTTTCCCCTTTCTCCCCATTTCTGTGTATATATTTCTAAACAGGATTGAGATTTGATTTGAATTTGTTGTTATTTTGGCACATACCTGTATATTCTGTGTTCTTTCACAGTAGCACCCACAGGTTAATGTGGTGACTGGAGCCGGCGGCCAGTGCCAGTACGCTGGCAGTGCATTTCCTATCCAGCTTGGCAAAGAGCCTGGCATTGGCAGCATGCCGTACCTGGCCAGCACAGCAGAGCAATGTGGTCCAAATACCCACAGAGCCCCGAGCAGCTCAACCTCACATTACCAGCCAGCTGATTAGCATAGACGCTTTGATATAAAGAAGCACACACTGTCGTCCCTCTGTTGCATTCACTCTGCTACTTGCTTGTAGTCCTTCCAAAATCTCCATTTGGCACAATAACGGAGGACTGTGAGAGTAACATGGCACAAACTGAGTGAAGTATTATTTTTAAGTATTTGGACATTTGTGGCCATTGATTATTTAAAAAAACAGAGTCTGTCTTTGATTATTGTACTCATTTTCTGGATATTTTATTGTGGGAAATTGCAAAGAGATTAAAATAATTGGTAGCATTAAGTATTGTATAACACTTTTAAGAAACCAATTGTGGCTATAGCATCTCATTTTGTTAACTGCAAGAAAATGTCCTACATCTTAACACCTCAGATCATTTAATGCATGTTCGTTTTAAAGTCACTTAAAAATGTTTCTCTAATAAAGTATTTTAAGTGATTAGAAAATGTCTCGTTTGCACTCATGGGTAAGGATAAGGATCTAGTCATCTACATAATGCACTGTTTTTCAAACTATGTCACACATGTCAATTTACAGTTGTTACATGCACTGTGTCTTTTAAAATAAACTTTAACTTACTTTAAACTTTATATCTAAATTTTACAGGAAATGTTCAGTTTCAGCTCCTTCAAAGTATGAAAGTATGTAGTCTTTTTTCAAAATGAATTTAGATTGTAGGTAAAAAAAGCTTATGCTTAAAATAAGTATGTTTGTTAATGTAACATAATGTCATGTGACATATGTCACATATATCATGTGACTAGCATAGTTGATACACATACTACCACCCTATGTTGTTTCTGGGGTGAAAGTCTTGTGTTTGTTTGACCCACCAACTTGACCTTCCTCCCTATGAGGACTTTGTTATTCTTAGGGATGAACTATATGTCGTCCATCACATCTGCATCGGCCGATGTTTACAGCAGATGTTTGTTTACATTTTGCTGCCACTCTGTGTCTCGGGGTGATGCGGTTGTTAGGGGTTGTGTGTGTGTGTGTGGTTCTTTTTTTTAGGCTACACAGAAGTGGCAAATCTGGTGATGCAGTACGTGATTACATGCAGAAGGAGAAAGTGAAGCAATTTCTGCAGTCTGGGCATTTTTCATGGTGAAAAAAGACGACGCCAACTGCAGTATGTAATACTTGGAACGGTGAAATAATGCGAGGAGGATGCCATGTCAAATCCTTAAACACCACCAATTTGATTACTCATATTAAGAACCGCCATCCAGAAGTTCACGAACAATGTCAGGAGCAAGCTAACAGCCTAAACGGCAAACAGCCTAAACCGCTAACAGCAGCAGCAGCAGTTGGGAGCCAAATACAGCAAGCACTTCAGCGAACGAGGAAATTTAGCAGGACAGTGCAAAGGCCAAGTCCATCACAAAGAGAATCACGGAGATAATGGCCCTTGACGACCAACCATTGAGCCCATTGAGCCCCGCTACAGCCTTCCAAGTCGCCGCAACTTTTCTGACGTCGTCCTTCCTACTTTACACAACATGGTAGCTACGCATATTCAAAAGTTGTTAGACAGCAGTGTGAATGGCATTAGCTTCATGACGGATATATGGAGCTACGAGGTAAGATAAAGAAAATTTACTATTTTCTGTATAAACTGAGTGAACCTTTAGCTGCTGTTATCACAAGTACAGAGGAGACAGACCAAGTATACATTCCAGAAATCCACAGTGAGCGGCCATTTCCACATACTGCCTGCAGTTGTATTATGATGGGACTAAGATTATGCACGTTTCTTGGAGAAACTAATACATTTCCACCTTTTCAACATCTGGCCAGAATGTTTCTCAGAGCAGGTAGAGGTGTTAATCAGATTTCAATCTTTCTTGAAGGCTTCTTGGATACATTTGCACTTGGCTTTTTGGGATTTGATAGCTAAACAATCAGTGAAAGATGCATGAATATAGAAAAAAACAAGTCTGTAAAGCACTTGTTGCTGCTCGGTAAAGTCTGATTGAAAACTGATTGTTGAAAACAAGTTACAAAGACCCTTTACTATATAGTACTGAATTGTGGAGTTAGACGGTTGACTGTTTTATGACTTTTTTGGCGGGCCTAAAACCATAGCTCGATGATGCAATGGAGCTATACTCAGCATAGCACCACCCTTAGAACGTAGCAGTATAAAAATGAGAAGCATCATTAGCATAGTCCTGCAATTGGGCGTGGCCTCTGCTCCTCCAGCAGACATGCCCCCAGCATTTCAGATCAGAGAACACTGTGCATTTTTTCATGATTTTCAGACCCTCTTCTACATACAGTACAGTACACACATATCTTTCTGTGATGTGAAAAACTCAGAACACATTTTAATTATCACTTTACCTGGACTTTAAGCTTACTGCCTTGAGTGCATGGTAATACCTGACTCAGACAAGCTTACAGACATTTTGTCAACTACTCCTTCTTTCATGTGGCCTACAGTGACTGGACACTAAGAGAACGATGAGAAGTAAGAAGGGCATATTCTTCCCATCCCCAAAGGAAACCCAATTATGCATTATGGACATACTCTGTTTCCTCACTTAGAGAAAAAAGTGACACAGCATGACTCCAGTGTGCTCCTGCAGCACTGCACTGCTATTTATGAGGGCACTAAGAGAAAAGATGAACAGGGACACTGGCCGAGCAAAGAAATTTCAGACACTCAATTGCTGTGACATTTTGCAATGGTATGTAGCAAAAAAGCCTCCAACTGTGATAGTTTAAGCCAGCTAGACAACAAGGCATGCATTAGAGATCAATGAGAAGACTAGCTAATTAATATACACATGCCACCAACTGGACAGGGGTGTGAACGACTTGATTTTGTGGTAGATCCCAAAATCTTTTCTGTCAAAATGACAGATACACTACATATTTTACTACAAATATGATTTTAAAAAATTCAGTCAATGACAACTGCTGTACAATACATAGTTACTGCTGTAACTCTGCATGCAATCATGCAGGGGACTATAATTGTTCCTTTTTCCCTGGACTAAAATGTCATTAACTACACCACATCACGTAAAAATTAAAAGGTAAGTAAGTACTGTGCTCTTTCAATCTCATCCAATTTATTCGGATCACATGTGAGTCATTAAAACCTTGCGTGTAATGAAAGCACTTCCTGTCTGTGCCTCTGATTCTCGGTGAGAGATAAAATCTACATGAGTGACAGAATCAACGGCACAGCCGTCAGCGTCATTACAACTCTTTCTGCCTGCCTGTGTTCCCCCTCTTTAAATCTGAGCTCCAGCATAGACTGATGTCTCCTTAATTATTTGGCAAACAAACAAGTTGCTTGTCATCCCGTCTTAGTCTATCTCTTCATCTCCCTCCTCCACATTCCCTGCTCTGTTGGCAGATTGCTGAATAATGGAGCAGCTCAGTCTAGTAGCCTGTGTGCAGCGGAGTGTGTGGGTTTTGTGATCATGCTAACATTTATATTATGTGTGTATATGTGTGGTGGATGGCGGTGTGCGTGGAGTTGATGCCTGAGGGTTGTCCTGGAGCTAATCTCTGGCGACCTGCTCACATGCCCCCAAAAACGCGTGCGTGCACACACACACACACACACACACGCGCTCTCCTACCATAGACAGGAGAGGGCATAGAGACAGGTGAGGAAAATAATAGATGGAGAAGAGGTAAAGAGAAAGTCAATGAGACCAATCCCCAAAAGACCCCCCAATACATTATTTAGCTACAATGTCAAAAATCCACCAATACACACATCAGCAACAACATCAGTTACCATGCCATTATATGCTGATGATATGCAATTTTCAGACATACTTATAGGTCATGTGTGGGTCATTTAAATCAAATTAAGCCCCCTCGATTTGTGGCTCTGAAGCCCACTATCTCTCTCACTGAAGGAGTGCTACCTTACATCACCCCCTTGTCTTGCAGCACCCCATATCAAGTCACACTGAATTCTGTATCACTGTGACTTTGATAGCCTCCAGTATGTCCAATTTTTCTCATCAGTTCTGTCCATTGCTTTGTGGTGGGACAGACTTAGCTGAAAAAGCTCATCTGGAAAAGCTTTACTACAGCTGTACTGCATGCAGTTTATATTTAGATAACATTACGTAAATATGTTGCATTTATTTTCTATTTGCCCAATAGGATGACTGCATAAGGCATTCCAATTGCCTGAGCGCAGTTTGTTTTGCCTAGAGCAATTGTTAATATTGAGCCGTGACTATTTACAAAAAGGAGAGATAGTGGAATGCTGTTTTACTTGCGAAAAAAACTTGTAATATTATTACAGATTTTGTCACAGTCCGACCAAGGTATTGGATTTCTTTTATGATGGAACTGTAAAATTTCATATATTATTATAAAAATGAAGACTATAGTTTTAAAAGTGCATTTGTGTTCATTGATGGCCATAAATACAATGCCAATTAAAAGCTAATGTTCCTCCTTTTCTGCTGGATGCATAAATAGGTAACAGTTTGTTAACTAGTTCTTCATAACTCTTTTCTATTGTCTATTCAACTCAAGTCACCTCAATACAATTTCAATAAGTAAGTAGCAATTTAAAACAAACAGACAACATATGTGTACAGACATATTTCCAAGCAAAGGAGCTTTTTAAAGATATGTTTGGCTGATCTTTGACTTTTTAAAGAAAAGTCATATTACATAAGTAAATATAGCCAACGTGTTTACAACTTATTTCACCGCCTCCAGGAGGGGGAAAAAAAAAAAATGAATGCACCTTTAACAAAATATACTTAAGAGAGCCAATGTTTCTCAATCTAATTAAAATACAGTCTAAAGTATTAAAAGTATACAAGCCTAATAATCTGACCAAGCATTTCTAGGAGCAGTGTGTAGGATTTGTTAACATCTAAAAATAATAACCAACTGAATACATGCGTCACGTGTATGAGCATAGAACTACAACAGATAGAATGTGCACTGTAGCACGATACAAAGATCTCTCCATGATGGCAGATCGTGGACACATTCTAATTCTTCATGATCTAATATCATCATATCGCACACCCCTACGACAGCTGCATTTAAAGTAAGACCTACCTTTTTGCTCTGTTCGGTCTAAACTGGGTCTAACTAACCTCTGCAGCAGCTGCTCCTCCTCTCCATCGATCTGATCAGCTCTGAATATATCGACAGATCAAACACCCACCTCACAACTCACAAACGGCTGTGGGGGGGAAGAAAGAAGAGGTCAGTCGGCGCTGCGTTCACAGAGTCGTGAAAACATGAGAGGAGAGAGGAGACACAAAATAATACAAAGGGACACACAGGAATGTTTCATTGACACCTACAACCACAGATGGACTCTTTTTCTGTAGGGAACACTTTAAAAAAGTATGAACATTATATTCCATCTCTGCCAATAGATCCCCCTAAACTGCACTGCTTCTTCAATGCTAACTTGATCCATGAAACGTTTCAATACTCACTGCAATACAAAACAATACATATCAGCCTGAGCCACGTGATTTGTAATGTCTTTAGGTCATTGCACTTTTTGTTTCCCTCTTGGTTTCATTTGTGCATAATAAAACCACCCCTCCTTTCCTTGTAACTAGACTATGGGATTTTGTGTGTGATCAGAAGCCTTCCACTGTACATCACTTGCTCCACACAAGTTTCCTACATTCTGTGGGCAGAAAAAAAGATTATTTCTCACCACATTTTGATTTTGTAAAGCAAAAATCCAGTGCCTTTTGTGGATTTTTTGCATCATGATTGTGAATAAATAGTTGCTTAATGTTGCGTGGCCTCTTCAAGGTTTGCATGGAGCATTACTGAATGATTGGACAGCGTTAGCCTATGATGCATCCCATCACCGTGGCAGATCTTTTGTTTTGGCCCTCTCAGTACTGCGTGTGGGTTATGCAAATTTTTCTGCACCAAGCCTTGTTTTAATGACCAGGAGCCACCAAACACGCATAATTTTGTTGGTGTTATATGTAAATGATCGGTTGACTCATGCACTTCTCCTTTCCACAGCTGCCTCCGATTCATCAGTCAGCTGCCAGAGATTCGTCATCGTGTTTCATCATAGAAGTGAAATTTCACTTCGGTGGTGGGAGAAAGTGAATCAGAGATGTTAAGTGTCTGAGCATCATTTCCACAGTAGATTATGGGCTCTTTTGCACAATAGCTTAACGAGGGCTACGGATGTGATGCTATTGAAGTGAAAAGTGATAGCTGTGAAGGGCAAATGAGGGAGAGCGCAGGCGCAAACTTCACACATTTACTACATAAAAGGAAAGAGGGATGTATGGCCGATTGTTACCCTTTATTATGTGATTATGTGAGTCATGTGGTGGCTCTGAAATAACTTATTTTTCTCTTTCTTAACCACCCACAATGCAGCCTTGAAAAAGTTGAAGTATGTCAGGTGCTTCATCACCCACAACCCACATATAAAAGCTCTTTCAATGGAAGCTTCAATCATTCACACTGAATTAAAAAATTCAGCAGACTGATTGAAAAAGTTCAAAAATGCCAATGTCATTAAAAGAAGCATTTGACTTTGTACAGAAAAGGGGCTTTTTTCCCTTTTTTTTAGCCTTTACGTCATTTTTTTTCCTGCTTTGGATTTCCAAAGAGCTGCCCTCAAGACATCAGACATCATTTTACTGTTTACTACTTCAGAGGCAAAGCAGCGTTTCAGCCGCTCCTCGCACGCTGTTGATTATTCATATCAACTGTGTGGAACGGAGACAGAAAAAGTCAAGTGAGATGGCGTGGTGATGAAAGAGGACGAAATAGCAAGATTAGAGTAGGGAAATATTGGTGGAGAGAGAAAATAAAGTTCAGAGAAAAGAGAAATATGAAGGGAATATAAGGAGAAAGAAAAACAGAAAAGGAAGACGAAAAGAGATAAAATGTGCAAAAAGGAAAAAAAGTAGAAGAGGAGTGTACCTGTCAGCCTTGTGCCGCTCATCCTCAGGCCATCTGCTCCACTACATCAAGGGCTTTGCATTGATTAGCATGCCATTACACCCTTCACATAGTGTGTGTTTGTGTGTTCACCCATACAAACTATAGTGTTTGTGTGTATGCCTTCATATGCTTGAGTAAGTGTGATGTATTAATGTGTTTGCATCTGTGAGCTCATTCACAGATACGTTCTCCTGTGTGTGTGTGTGTGTGTGTGTGTGTGTGTGTGTGTGCTCATTTGTGTCCGACTGTGTTGGTCCTGCGTGTACATATGGGACTTGTTTGGCCATAATTACACCGGTGCATTGAGGTTTCCAGTTGAATGCTAGTGGGAGGTGGGTGACGGCCTGAGTGGAATAAGCAGGGTTACAGATCAACAGGGTTTCCTCCGGGGCCTTCACCCTGATTATGGCGAGACGTGTGAAAGAATGGCAAGCTGAGGCTGCCTGGGACTGTTCTCACCGTGGCTTAAAAAATTATTCCTGCCAATTGAAACACTTACATATTCTCAGCACCTTCCTAAAACCATACGCAGCCAAGGCTTGCTTTTTAACTTTATTTTTTTTTTTTTTTTTTTTTTTTGGTGTGTGTGTGTGGGTGTGTGTGGGTGGGGGGGGGGGGGTATCCGAAATTATCCAAGTATCCAAAACTCAAATGTCTGGTCAGATTTATAGCCTTGTTTACTTAATGTTTAATGTGATATACACTTAGTTGTGATATCTGACTTTTTTAAAGGTTTTTTTTGGCTTTTTTGCCTTTATTAAAAATAGGACAGCAAAGAGCCGAGGCCTGATTTGAACCCGCGGCTGCCGCAGCAAGGACACATCCTTTGCACGTGGGGCGTCAGCTCCACCAATGGAGCCACTGGGCGACATACAAATTTGAGACTTTGTTCACATTACAGAACTGGATGCTCAATTTCGATTCTCTCTTAACCATTGATTACCGAATTCTAATTGGTTGACGTCTTAATTCAAGTAGGTTTTTGTGCCAAAACGAAAGAAATCCCCTTTAGATATTCTTTAAATTATTGCGTTCACAAGAATGCGGCAGATAGTGACCTTGACCTTCGACCACAAAATAGTCAGTCAGTGTCTCAAAGTGGATTTTTCTGCCAAATTTTAAGAAGTTCCCTCAAGGTTTTCCTGAGATAACATGTTAATGAGAGTAAGATGGATGAAAGGTGAAGGTGAACTCAATCTTTGACCAATAAAAATACAGTCAGTTCGTTGTTGAGTTCAAGTGAATTTTTTTGCCAAATTTAAAGATACTCCCTCAAACTATAAGGTCCCTTAGCCTTTGATCAGGAAATCTGAATCAGTTCATCTGGTACTCAATGTGGACGCTGTGCCAAAGAAATCCTTGAGATAACACGTTAACCACAACAAGATGAATGCAAGGTCACAGTATCCTTGACGCTTGACCAACAAAAATCTTAGTCCAGGGCGCTTAGTAGCTCACCTGATAGAGCGGGCGCCCCTTTTACAGAGGTAATATCCTCGCCGCAGCTGCCGTGGCAGCAACACCTTTACAATTCCAGTACCCTTAAAGTGATACTGATAGCAACAGAGTACTTCATTTGGTACCTTTTTTCTATTTAATTTGATACCCATTACTTCAACTGAGGCATTAAGGTGCGAAAAAGGCCACCAATGTTTTAATGGCATCTCAGCACACTGAACTGCCAACTTCGTCAAATACACCGTGCGCAACTTCACCACACTCGATATACTCCAGAAAACTAACAAACAAAATGAAAAAAAAAACAACAAAAAGTTATTTTTTTGCTAAAAAAAAATCAAAACAGGTATCGTTTGACTGGAGAAGTTACATATGGAAGTGGGTTATTTTGGTTTATAGCTTTAAAGTATCAGGTACCCATACCCAGCTCTATAACACATCTTCCAAGGTCACATGTGAAGCTGCAGTGAAACATACTGTAGCACATACTCCGGTGTGTTTTATGGCTGAAATAAAAACTGTCCAGTGTTCAACTATCCTGTCCCAAAAAAAAAGATCAAGCTGAGGAAGAGCACTGAGTATTTTATTACATAATTAATAAGTCTAATTTGGTCACAGCTCATAGTACAGACGCTTCACAGAGTCCCTGCTAACTAATCTTTATATCACAGTAAAAGTTCCCATCACAGCTGTGATTGAAGAGCAGCTCCTACCTCCAAATTATACCCACTCAATAAATTTGAATTATGCATAATCTAAGCACATTATATAATAGTCTCTCTGTCCTTGTTAAGTCATCACAACACCTAATATGTATCTTGGAAATGCATATTTATAGCTTTTATTACAAGCAATCAAACAGGAGGAATTATTGTTAAAGGATTATATTTTTATAGAAGTAGAACATTAGATCCAAGCTTTTATAGACAGTACTTATTACACCATTGTGCTTCAATTATATTAGAAATGACTGTGTGTGATGATCAGACATTTTGATTCAGAAGTGAGAGAAAATAACAGCCTGGCAGCAGGTTTATATACTTTTTTTGCACCGCTGCACTGTGGAGTTACTTTCACATGGCAGACCTCAAATGTTTGATGCTCTGAATATTTGATAGTGAAATAAATCCCTCAGTGCTGCTGGTGGTGGTGTCTTTTGAGCGAGCATGTGTGTGTGTGTGTGTGTGTGTGTGTGTGTGTGTGTAGAGAAAACACACACTGGTACAGCAGTAGGTGTTTTTCTTTTTTGTCTGGATGTGAAGCCGCACCGATCACACGCAGACACACACGGACACACAAAGACACACACGCGGTTGGCAGTAGACAGCTTGCCAGCGCGCCAGCTGTAGCATGAGGCTCCAGATCCATCTCAAGCCAACAGGATCAGAGCAGCAGGCTTCTCTCTCATGACAACACACACACACACACACGAAGCAGCAGCTCAGAGGGGCTGTGAGCGATACCTTTAGCTGCTGCGCTGTTCGGTCACTGCAAGGTTCATGCATGAGATATCGACAGAGGCCACAGGGGGAAGAGGAGAGACACAGAATCAAGCAGGCGTGGGGTCGAGAGCACGGTCTGTGATTGCAATATGGTGCTCAGTTTCTAAGCTCCCACTTGCTGCCGTCTCTGTTTGGGTCAAAGGTGGTGATGGATCCATGTTCCCACAGCTGGAGAGAGGCCCAAAAAAGTTCAAGTGGGATGTAGGAATTAATGAGGAAGTCTGAGTATAATATTGTTCAGTTAGGAACAGACTTTTAGATTACTGAAAACTACAACACATCTGAAACATAATGACTATTTTTTTTCTAGACAGAAAGAAGCACATATTAAACTAGATAATGCATGTCCTGCGGAACTTGCATGTGGATGCTTAAAGCTGAAATATCTGATTTATATCTGAAAAACTGGCAGAATTGAAAGCTGAACTGCTCTAAACTGAAGAAGCTACGAGTTGAACTGGAAGAGTGTCAAAGGAAGAAGTTGATGTTAACTGAAAAGGTTAAAATAATACATTTTTTATATTTTGAGGCATGAAATGTAGAAAAAAAAAAATGAGAGGCATGCATGCCCTTCAAGAGCATAACATTTTTCCATTTTAATTTCTGCAGCTTAAAGTATGCAGAAGTAGCAGTTGAGCAAAAAAGTACAGAAGAATTACCACTAGTAGTATTAATAGCATTAGTGGGAGTTGTATTCATGGAAGTATAAGAAACAGCAGTACATATATTACTACTAGGAGTAGTAATATTATAAGAAGCAGTAGTAGCAGTAGTAGTAGCAATTGCAGTAGTAGTAGTAGTAGTAGTTGTAATAGTAGTAGAGGTAGGTGTATTAACAGTAGCAATAGTTCCAGAACACAACTACCAGTATAAGCAGTAATGGTAGTAGTAAAAGTAGTAGTAGTAATAGCAGTAGCAGAATTTAAGTAGTTGTTGTATAACTACTTCTAGTAGTAATAGTAGTAGCAGTAGTTGTAGTAGAAATAGAAGTTGTATAAGTAGCAGTAGTAGTTTTTTTGTTGCTAGGAGTTGTGATAATAGCAGTGACAGCAGTGGTAGTAGTGGTAGAAGTAGTTGTATTAGTAGTAGACGTAGTTCTAGTGCTACTAGTAGAAGCAGAAACGGTAGTAGTAAAAGAAGAAGTAGTAAAAGTAGTAGCAGTAGTGGTAGTAGAAAAAGTAGCAGAAGTTTTTGTAATAGTACTACTGTAGTAGTAGCAGCAGAACTAGTATAAGTACAGTAGTTACTATTAGTTATAGCAGTGGTTAGTTATAGCTATAAGTTATAGCAGCGGTTGTCGAAGTCATGGTAGCAGAACTACCACTGCTACTACCAGTTTGCTAGTACAGCATTTTGAAGAAGTTTAGAATTTCGTATAGAATTTCAAAAGAGCAGTCCAAAAAGTCAACATTTAAAATGTTGATCAAGTCATACTATATAGTATGTCACAAATGACATACTAACGCTGTGGAAAAAATGGTTGAAAAATTCATTGTTCCAATTGTCAAAAAAAGCATTTTGAAGAACATCATAGTATAGAATGTGGAAGAAACAGTTAAAAAAGTCAACAATAAAATGTTGAAAAAAGTCATACTATTGCAGGTGGTAAAAACGATCAAAAAAGTAATCATTCCAGATGTTGATAAAAACTTATGGTACAGCATTTTGAAGAAGTTTATAGCGTAGAATTTCAAAAGAACGGTCCAAAAAGTCAACATTTAATCTTATAAAGAAACTTGGAGGATAACAATAGCGTGAATGATAAGAGTGAATAAATACAAACAACCAAGGGAATGACAGGTAGACTATGATTAAAGTTGTGTCACTAGATAACCAATAAATTGTTTTTTTCTTTCCAATTTATGCGCCAACGTGCAGGAAAAAGCCAATGAAACTGAGGAAAATTGCACATTTTGGTGAGATGCTGGATAGAGAAAGAAATAGCTGTCGCTCTGCACTTAGACCTAAATGAAATGGATCATAAAATGAATCTCTTTTCTGGCTCACACTTATGATCACGGTTTCTTCCCCAATTTTGATTCCGATACCCTGAGGTGAGTACCGATCCATTAACATGCCTCCCTGTGCCAAACTGATTATGACTTTTAAGAAGTGGATACAAACATGCTTGTGAAAATGTTGTCTATATTGTTTGTAGGCTTATAAAACTGTATCTTTTAAAGCATCAACCTTATAATGACACATCATCAGGTCTTTGTCTTAGGCATGTAACACATCACAGCTGCTGTAGGATTACTGGAGCTGTGAACAGATATGGACCTTACAGACAGCAACGAGCTGCTTTGAACAGCAGGGATCAGAGTCGATGCTGCACTCCGTGCCCTCTGTGTGTCCACATGAAGCCGGTTCAGCTGTTATCAGGCCATTAAATGCTTGTTATCAGTGGAGCTGGGCAAGATATCGATATTATGTCAATATTGTGATATGAGACCAATTATTGTCTTAGACTGTTGTCTTTTCCTGGTTTTAAAGGCTGCATTACAAGGAGAAGTCATTTTCTTAACTACCTGACTGTTCTAGCTTGTTCATTAATTGCCTTTACCCATTTAGTCATTGTATTGACATTGCTGATGATCATTTAACAGAAATCTCTTTGCGTAAATATTTTGTAAAAGCACCAATAGTCAAACAAAAGATATCATCCCAATATTGATATGGTGGTATTTTGTCAAAAATATTGTGATATTTGATTTTCTCCATCAGCCTCATAAATATGGGTTAGAAGGGGCCTGCCACACACACACACACACACACACACACACACACACACACACACACACACACACACACACACACACATTAGTTACAGAAGACCATTGTCAGACCATTAAAGGGCTGCTTACGTTTGTTGCTAGATGGTGACGTCTCGTGGCTGTAATAATTATGACAGGAGACAAGGTGGAAGCCAGGGGTCATAGCATAAAGAGCGAGAAAGTCTGCCTGGCTTAAAAATACGCAAAGGACTTCCATCCAGAAAAGTGCGGTTTGTGTGCCATGTGAAGGTAAGTTTATGCAACTAAACCTCACTGAAATGGAAACAAAACTGCAAAACTTTTCTCAATGTGTGTCAACCTTTAAAGAGTAAGTGCATACACACACAGCCATACCAAGATTCATGCACTGTGTTTGGTACCCAATGAGTAACCCACAAAAAAGATATGTATTGGTAAAAAATACAATTATATAAATTCAATTACTTATAATTATTCACCTGTAATGGGCACGGCTAAAAGTGAACTAAATTTTGGCAGGCTGTGGGTAAGAGTAAAAATAATCATATTTTATCTGGTCCGGCTGTGTGGATGCTCAGCAGCTTCTGCCAGATCTGAAATCTGATCTGATCTCCCGGCTTACCACACTCCTGGCTACAATCAGTTCATCAGCCCACAATACTCTGGCCTTCCACTCATTGCCAGATTGTTGTTCCAGTCTGAGTAGCAACCACGTTCAGACAAAAGCTCTTCTGTTATTGAGAATAGTTTTCCTCGTGTTGTATTTTTATTGCTTGTTTGTTCTCTGTGCTCCAGGATTCATGTTTGTCCGTCTACCTGCTTGCCCACCTGCCACGTTGCGCTGCTGCTCGCCATACCACCTGTTCACTCTTCTGTTCCCAGTCATTCCCTCTCATCAATGCATCTTCATCTACAGTAGAATTACAATAAACCTGTTAAACTTCACCTGCATTGTTGTCGATGTTTTGACCCTGGGTCCACTCAGAAAACCAACCTGACATAACCAGCCTCAATCAACATCCAAATCATAGCTATAATGAACTCTTCAGTTATGATTAGGGATGTAACAGTTACTGATTATCATGATAATCACAGTTAAATTCCCTGATGGTTAGTAATACCATTCAAATTTTGTTTTTATAATAACTGTGTGATTACCGTGCTTTGAAAATGTAATAAATATTGTCAGACTGTAATGCATTGAAGTTAGCAGTAATAATCTCCTACAGACACAGTGATAAACATGCAGCCTGTCCCTCCCCCTTCTGAAAACTTCTTCGCATGAACCCAAAAGCACGGCGTAAGGCAGTACTAGTGAGAGTAATGTTCTAAACATTGCTTTGTTTATTAGAGTTCCGTGTTGCTTTTATATTTTCACATTTGCCTAGTTAAGGTTGTGTCCATTAAGACCTGCCACATGGTGCCAACGTTGCACATTTAATATGATTTTCATGTTGTTTGTTATTACGTAACTGTTTTTTTAATGTTAATGCAAAAAGTGTGCAGTACTGCTGCTGATAATGTTTGTGTTTAAAACAAAATTTGGTGAAATGATTTCAGTGTGAGTAGCAGCACATTTCAACAATATCACAATAATACTGATAACAGTGATAATTTATCACAATGATTGTGATATGGAAAATTCATATTGTTACATCTGTAATTGTGATAAGTATGACTTTTTACCTTACACCTGGAATTCCTGAATGCACCAAGTTAGCAAAAATTTCAACATAACTAAAACTTAAAGCATTTAATAAAAAGGCCTGGATTGTATGTTACATCTTAAATCAGACATTAATATTATTTAATCTTTTGGCATGAGTAGACCATTTAATTCTATTTTTTTTCATAGTCAGATCCCATGCTTCGCATTTCATGATCGCACATGTGACCTAACTGTTAGGTATTATCGCACAAGAGGGCTGGCAAACATAATGATGTGCAGGACAAGGCACTGGATTGCCTGTAGGCTAATAGAGCCTTGTACTAAACAGTTACTATTGATTAAGTCTTAGCCTCTAAATGAGTTGTTGTAATAAGATCAATCTTAATTTTATCTGGAGACACCGACCCTCTTCATCAGCGTGAGCTCAGTATGGTAATTTTCTTTGTTCAGAACAAATTTGACACATAGGCCACAGAAGGTTTCACATCTAATAGCACATAAACAAAATGCTTACATTAGCATAATCCAACCCCTGTTTTGACCCCTTTTCTTAAGTGGGTAAGCCATATTTAAACTGATGTAATTCAGATGGAGGAGAAATTAACTGAAATAAATTCAGCAATCAGTCTGTAACAGGAAAAAAATTGATTAAATAATTTATTTTTTGTCCTTGATGATTTGTCTTATGATCATCAACTGGACTTGTGTATAAATAACCAATTATCTAATTTCATTGAGAGCACCATAGTGGTTAAAGTCTACTACAATGACACATCAAACTTTGGGAGATGTATGGAAAAACGTAAAAACTACCAGAGACAAACACACACATACACACTGTAAAGTGCTTTCTTTAAAAAAGTTCAGGTTGGACCTGCCGCTGACTGTGGAATGAACACCCTGGTCCTTAGAGGCTGAGATGTTTCGTGTTTTTTTTGTTTTTTTTCTCTCAGTAAATACGGCATGTCACAGGGGTTAAATACCACCTTAAGGAACAATGGAATTGAAAGTGAAGGCAATTAGCAAATCAATAGCTGTTTAGAGCTGGCGGTTTCTAGGGAGGTTAAACATCATCATTCTAGAAGTGGGGTTGGCAGCGCTGTTTTTTTTTTTTCACCCCGTCTCTTCATTCTGAAACTTTTTTTTTCTCTTTCTTTGTTACCGCTAATTAGCAATAAAATGCAACTCTCCAAAAGCACTTCAGTGGAAAATGGAACATTGATTTTATTTATGTTTGTATCAAGGCGCTTTATAAAATATTGAGGTGGGTAAAAAATGCCGCAAATTGATTTAGGCAAACAGGGAGGAAGAGGTTGGACAATCTAAATTATAAAGTAGAGGTTGCTCTGACTAAAACTTCTACATAAAGGCTTTTAATCTATCACTCTGAACGCATCTAAGATGAGAATTCTCAAGGAGAGCATTGATTTCTCAAAGTAATTGCTCACCTTCCAATTCATGTTAAAGTAAGCTGGTGCAGAGAACACTCAAAACAGTGTGGCCGCGATAAATGTTGACAATGAAATGTGTGCAACATAGTGTTGCGTTTTAAAAATACTAATAATAGAAGAGTAAGACACACTTGCAGTGTTAACACTAGAACTAACAAGGCAGTCATTTTGACTGCTTTCAAAATTTGCGACGTCATAACTTGGTTTAAAAAAAACCTATGTACCAATAGGACCCTGACTTTTCCTAAATGTGTGTATATTTTATTCTAACATTGTTTTATCATTAAAATTTCAAACCACAAAAGAGATCTGAGTATTACTACCTCGAATGACCATAGCAGTCAAATTGACTGCATGTTTTTTACAGGGGGTGTCATATTTCACTATTTGCTACATTTTCCCGCTCTTTCTCCTGCTCTATTGTCTGTTTGTTTTTTATGCTCTGTGAAGCTAAAACCTAGTTATAGCTTCACTCTAAACCCAAGAGAGACAAAAATGACAAGTAGAAAGAAAATGTCTGTTATGGAGGCTTCAGCCTTGCTTCAGAGTCTTGATGAGGAAGAATCCGACGGAGGAGCAGGTTCAGAGAGTGATGTCTCTTAGTGTTTGGAAGAAGCTTCATCTAGCTCTGAGAGTGATTCAGAAATCATTTCAGAGATGCCCACTAGCAAAAAAAGACGACTGGAAACATCGAATTCCACACTTGCTGACATCCCATCTGCTAATTTTCAAGGTATGAGGCCTACAGGAGGACTCCTTATTATCATCATTATTATTAGGCTATTGTTTGCTATAATGCATATTTCTGTAATGTAAGCCTGTGCTAGTTTTATGTAGTGTTTATGGTAAAATGCAGTCAACTGAAGCGATGACAGAGAGGCTGAGTTTTTCTGAATTTTTCTTCTTTTTTTTTGCAGTTACAGTTACATTTCCCAAAGCTCAAACCTGAAATATTGCCCAAACCTGCAGGGCTTTCATTACAAAAAGTAAAGGCGCCTGAAATCATTTACTTCATTTTTTGAATAGAGCACAGTAAAAATTGACAAATTTAGTTACACTGTCTCATTGTGCCTAGAAGCTGTGTATCACCACCACAGCCAAAAGCTGTTACTTTGTTGGCCAAAACACAAGGTTAGGTGACAAAAATGCTCAGTGTTCATCTGCCCTCTCGGCCCCGATAGCCTTGGTTGTTTTTTCCAGTTTATCTTTGTGAATCTGAAGAAGCTCTCCAGTGAGTCATCAAAAAGGCCACAGTTGGACAACTGGCGACTGACGACATTCAAACACATTATTCAGACTTAACAGGAACAAAATGAAACTCACTAAAACTGCCATGGCAGGTTAGTTTGATGTTCCTACAATGATCAACTCTGGTTTGGTCAAAATAAACTGTTAATTGACACAGTAAGATGTGAAGTGGTCTACATGCTGTTTTTCTGCACTGTCTCACAGCCAACAGCAAGCAGCGGCTCTCAGTCATTCTTCAGAGGCAGAGGCAAAATAAAATGACAACAACATGGCCATGTACTCAACCAATACAATATTGTCCAGTAGTCCAAATGTAGTCTCCAGCATACCTCTGGCCAAGTGAGGAGCAAACGCTTCATGTATAGTAAGACACACACAGGCTCTCTGGTTTGTAGTTAGCATCAGATTCCAGCAAAAACTGCCTACACTGAAATTCAGTCCAGCAGAATAATTATGTTTCTGTGGGAATCAGAGGGAATTATCAGTCACTGTTTGTTCTCTGCAGCTCAGGTTCAGGTGGGCCCAGAATGTTGTAGTGTTTGAGGAAATGTGATGTTGTTATCTGTAAGGTTTTGTTTTGGGAAATGTAGAGTTTTGTCAAACATAGTATTTTTGGAAATGTTATAGTGTTTTGGGAAATGTTTTTTTTGTTTTCTGAAATGTTATTTTGTTCTGATCAATGTTGTCATGTTTTGAGAAATGATGTTTTCTTGATATGCTGTTTGTTTTCGGAAATTTAGTGTTTTGGGAAATGGTTGGGTGTTTTCTGAAATATTGTAGTGTTTTGACCCTCAGGGCCACCAAATCTGCACTCATAATCTATAATGCCATTTTAACTGGTGGACATGCAGCTAGTTTGCAATGCAAGACCAGCAGGAAGAGTTGTTTTGGGGTGCATGTACAGTAGGCCTTAGTCTCCTTAATACCCACAGGCGGAGACTAGAAATACAAGCCAAATTAGCTTTTTGTTCTTCTGAGCACCAATAATGCCACCTGTTCACGGAAGAACGGCACATTTTAAACAGCCCCAAGAGACTACAATAAAAAAAAACACATGTTGTGTTATGTCCTGCTATACCCCAAATTTGGATAAATAAAAAAAATGCAGTTATGCTTTTAGTATCAGATTAGGGCAGCAACATCCCACCTTATAATGGTGCTGCAACCACTGAACTTTAATTCAATGTCAGAGCTCACGTGTCAGGTACAAAGCTGTTTCTTCAGAACATATAGCACGGTGGCTCCATTGTGATATCGCCTGTATGATCAGTGTTCTGTACTCTAAAGCAAAGGGAACTACAGTGTGTAGCTGTCACCAGACCTGGTCGGACCTGACAGGCCGGTGGGATGTTGCCCGTTGGTGCAGCTCTGCGAGGATGCCGCTGGGTCGACGTTGGGCCGACACCTCATCCATCTCAGCCTCCCTGAGCCACCTGAGTCTGCCCCTTAACAAGGAGCCGGGGGAATCGGGAGATGGGAGGGGGTGTGTGGGATGTGGAGAGGGGAAAGGGGTGAAGGGGATGAAGGGCAAAGGAGGAAAGGATGAAGGAGAAGGGAGGAGGTCAAAAGAAAGTGAAAAGGGGCAAAGAGAAAAGGGGGAGCTGCCCCAGAGGAGATGTGTTCCTCGATATAAAAAATATAAAAAATAGACAGGACTCATGGGTGGGTGTTGTTGAGTAGAAAAGCGTGAGGAAGGGTAGACCTAGTAGAAGGAAAAAGGGAGAAGGAGAACAAATCCCTGGTCAGCGTGCCTGCTTGAGGGGCTGTCATTATATTATAGCTCCCAAAGGCATTCTACCTTTAGAGCTGGCAAGGTGACTTTTTGTGCTCAAGCAATGGAACAAACCAACTGTCAATTAGTGTTATCGCCCACTGGTGGCCTTCGCAAGTTGAGTTGATGGGTCCACCATGGATTCCTTTTTTCTTTAACCTGATCTTTATCTGTTTTTTATGGCGTTTGGAGAAAAGCTTCAGGGTACCCTTAATCAGATATCCAAAAGATTTCCTACTATATCTCTTATTATGGGAGGAGAGAAATTACATTTAAAAACAGTGCTGTTCCATGTTCATATGTATTGGTACACAGACAGTTTAACCAACTTTAATTAAGTGTGACGTACCTAATTAAACAGCACGATTGCACCGATTACAAATAGAGGTAAACCAACTATGGAGTTTTTTTTTTTTATCTGTTTAGTTGTTGATTCAGTGTACCATGGCTGACAAAGGGAACTAAAACATTTAAGTGACTCACAAAATTCAGTATGAGAGAATGCAGGCTGTTCTCATGCACTGTTCATATGTATACCTACAAAAGGCAGTAGGATTTATATATAAAGGGTTCCTACACATTTTTATGGACAAAATTTCAAAACTCATCCATGACTTTTCATTGACCTATAATTTAGTTGTTTTTTTTTTCTTGCCCCACTTGCCTGGCATTCAGATTCAAACTCTGTTCAAACATAATTTCAGCCAGCAGGCATACAGCATACATTTTCCGTAATGCTACATTACATGGAAAGTTAGCCATGGAAGATAAATACAACAAATTCATTACACAAAACAAAATTTCATGACTTTTCCTAAAGCTTGAAATTATTTTTACTACTTTCAGGACTTTTCCAGTTTTTCCATGACCGTGGGAACCCTATACATATCCCACTTAATCATTAGCCAGTAATTTTGTGGATTAATCAGAAAATGTAATCAGAAAGGCTGCAATCACGTGATCAATGCACTGATAGGAGTGAGATGGAAGTAGTATAAAAACAGAAAGTCCCTATAAGGTGGTAGGTTTGGGTAGTGGATGGGTCACACAACACAGGACCCCCCCCCCCCCCCCTCAAAACAGTTGATGGCCGGGAAGGGAAACAAAGAGAAGCTCAAAATACTTTAAGGTACGACATAACCATGTTTCTTTTGCAGTTTAGTAGAAGTACAGGTGATGAAAAATGTGACAATACTGATTTTTCTTTCCTTTTATGTGTAACTGCTTTTAAATATCAGTATCAATGAATAAATGGAAGTTACCCACTTGCTGCTGGTCAACAGAAGTCTGCAAAGACTGCACAAGTGTGTCACCAGGCCAGCTCCCACTCCACTGACCAGCTCTCTCTTCTCTGGAACCTTAAAACTCTCCTCAAATTCGGCATGAGACAATACAAAAATTGCTACCAAAATATGCTTAAAAGTCTTATAATGCAGCTAAAATATATCTGACTTGACAGTGCATTTTGTTAAGAAACAGATAGTTTTATTGCATCACAGATAGGACACGTCTTTTTTTAAGTGTACGTTCTTTGTAGTGATAAATTCCTGAAGCTCTGCCCAAACACACGGACGCTTCAGGACAGACACTTAACAATCCAGCCCCACCAAATCATCTCAAAACAAAAAGAAAATGATAACAGATATTAGAACGAAATCTGGCTGGCTGGCAGAATACCTGACCACCATGACAGATATAAAACAGATGAAAAACATTGACAATGTACAGACTGAGTGTTCACTCTGTCATCACAGAGAAGTCGAGAAGTGAATCTCACTTCCTATTACACTGTGACAAATACAACGATTTAAGAAAACATTTCTTTGAAAAAAATGAACGACATATATCCTGGGTTTATCCATTTTCCAAATCTTCAGAAACTGTCATATATATGTGGAAAGAAAAGTCAGTGTGCAGTTTTAGCTGCAAAATATGTGGAATATTGTCATAAACAAAGAGAAAGAAGCTCTTCACTAAATGTTTGTATGTAACTAAAGTATGTACATAATATGTCTCTATATATATCCGTAATGTATCTCATAATCTAATCATCTGTTATTTTCCTTTGGCAACAATGTGACAAACATTTGTGCCAATAAAGCTTATCTGAATTTGATAAATTACAAAAATGGGAAAAATGTTGCCAATGCTTGATTAATCTTTTAAAAAAAAGCTTTAAAAAAATGGTGCATATGTAGCCTTTTTTGACATCTCCTAAGGTGTTGTTCATGATTATCCTATATTTTCTTTTTGTGGGTGGGTTTTTTTTTGTTTTTTTTATCATGATATATGAAAAAATCATATATCATCCCATCCCTACATCAAACATACAGTAAAGAATCCAGTGCAGACTGACTACAAGTTGGATTTCAATAGTTTCTGTTTTGTTTCTGCTTTTTTAGTGATGTAGCATTATTACTTGAAAAAAATTGCTCACTTATGGGAACATTACAAAATTTTGAAAATGTCAGCACAACCTGAACATGACATTACTGAGGAATGTAGTCAGACTGAAACATTCTTTTCAAATCTGTGCAAATACTCTGGACACACACACACGCACACACACACACACACACACACACACACACACGCACACACAAAAAGCATAACAAGACAGCAAAACACACATGAGATTATCTAAATCAGAATATATTTTGTTTATTGAAATAATGCTTGCAAGGCTTCGTTGGACACTAGTTGTGCTTCAGAATAGTACTGGGAACTTTACTATAGTATCACCACCTGAGCAGTGCCAAAATTCAGTTCCAGGAATGCATCCAAGAAGCAAAGGAAACAGTGGAAATGAGACCAGAACACATAACAATGGTGACGCGTCAAGCTGTGGAAAAGGCCTATAACTGAATCCAATACAGGTGATCTTGTCTCAGTGCTATGCTATTTAAAAACCATTGCAAGCTTGGGGTCTTAGTTTTTATCTCATCCTCTTACCTGTACATGTATCAACACCCCCCACTGCTCCACGGACACTTTCAAAGTCATCCCTTAGACACTGTTGTGTTCTACATTTTGACCTCTACAACATCAACATATCCATAAAAGTGAATCTATGAAAGTAAACCAAAGTATAAATCATTAAGCATCCTCTCCAACTCCAGGGCCAAACTGACTCCACTTCAGCACTCCCTCTCTATGATTTGACTCCGAAGAGAGTCCACTATTCTCGAGAATGTTCTCTCCGCTCTCCTTTAAAACACTCTCCCCCAAAACCCAGAGTCACTAAAAAGCCCTTCCACTATCATTAATTAATGCAGAGTTGATTAGTTTTCCCCACTTGCCGCTTCACAGCCCGGTTGACTTTTTTCCACACTTATAAAATAGAGAGAAGCAGTGTTGCGGTGTTGAAATGTGGTCGATCACTGCTGGAAATTAAACCCCATTGAAAAGTGGACTGAGTGGGTTCAGTGGTGCGTGTGGAAGGCGAGCCTGAAGGGTGTGCATGAAGTGTGCATCTGTTAGTGTGTTGCAGGAAAAGAAAATAAGCAGAGTGGTGTGATGATGCATCTACATAGATAGAGAGAAGGGATTTCATAACAGCATGATCTGTGCGATGTATTGCTATTAAATAACTGTGATGCAAGCTTATAATGTTCATTTTTTATTGTGACTTTCAGAGAATTTGTGGTTTTTTTTTCAAACCACAGTTTTTGTTGTTGGTCTCAGTAGAAACTGATTATGTGGCCTCAAAGGTTTGGATTACAATATTTTGTAAAGGTGTTGCTTTTATTGTGTTCAAAGCTTGCAGATATCCTTCCTATCTGTGAATTGCACTTTTGCATACGTGTGTGTTTCTGAATACGGTGCAGCAGAATATGAGCACACATGCATGTGCAAGAGCTCGGAGGAAAGCCGGAGCAGGTGAGAGAAATGAGCGAGCGAGACGGAGGATGGAGGCAGAGGGATCTCATAGTAAACACACAGCCTGGAGCTCATTAAAAGTGTCTCTCAGAGGGCTTCAGAGGCAGCAGCAGAGTTGGACTCAGTCTAGCCCTTGTCCTCCCGGCTCAATACTAAACAGCCTAATTAGACTTAGATTCTCCTGAGCTCCCTAATGATAGCGCTTCACAAAGACAACATAAGGAAATACAGCACGTCGGGTGCCTTAATCTGATGCTCTCTGGTTATGCTCGCTCCCTCTCCCTCCCTTACATCAATAGTGTCACTTTATTCACTTGTTTCTTTTGCCGCAGTGGAATTGTGATGTGTTCAGGGAACGGAGCAGTTCAACTGTTAACGCCAGTTGTTTTAATGCTCGGCAAACAGACTATACAGCAATCGAAAAATGCAGCATGATGGCATGAAAAACAACTCAAAGCTCAAGAATAATGCTGCGTTCACATTTAATCCAGCAGACTGCAGACAACAAACCGGATGTCATCTTAGAGAACGAGAGCAGGCTGGGAGAGAGAATGGGAAACAATAGATGGTATTGCTGTCCAAAGTAAAAAAAACAAAAAAACAACAACTTTTCGCCGCCCTCCGCAACAGAATTTTCAACCAGATATTGAGTTGATATGTTGATATTGAGTAGCTCCCACACAAGAAAGAAAAACACAGTCAATTTGGACAATAAAAAGCTAATAATTTTGGTACAACAACACTCAGAATTGTATGATCAAAAATTGGAATACTACCGAGACGCTATAAGGAGAGTGGACATATGAGAGGCAATCAGTGCTGAGCTGGGTGGAATACCAGGTGGGTAATATGGAAAGGTTATTGTGTGCTATATTGGCTATCTAATGTGCGTATTGTATTTTGCAGTCCTGCCATTCCGTCACATTGTTTTTTTCCTTTTTCCAAGTGTCATCTAGGAGGTGTCGTCAGCTTGCCGTCTAGCATGTGCCAGATTCCAAGTGAACGCAGCATAATTCAGAGTACAAACATTTTCACACTAAGGCCCTGTATCCTCAACCCGTATAGTCCTGAGCTGCTGTGATGTTTCTCCTCTTGATTTACAGTTAGGGCTGGGCAATATGGAAAAATGAATTCACTTTTTATTTCTTTTGACCAAATGCTGTGTTATAAATATTGCGATTATGACATTATTCACAAATAATCATCTGTAATGAGGTAAATGACTAAGTGTGTAGAGGCAACTTCAAGAATAGCTAAAACAGTCTGTTATGGTCAGAAAATTACATTTTTTGCAATAATGCAGCCTTTAAAACCAGAAAAGACGACACTTACAATATTACAATATCCAAAATCTAAGACAATATCTAGTCTCGTATCGCAAAATCGATACAATATTGATATATTTCGCAGCCGTGCTGATAATGGCCATTTAATGTCGATAGCAGCTAAACTGGCCCCACGTGGACACACAGACGACAGCGAATGTGACATCGACTCTCAGCCCCGCTGTTCACAGCAGCTCATCGCTGTCTCTGAGGTCTGTATCTGTTCACAGCTCCAGTAATCCAACAGCAGAAATGAGGTGTTGCATATGCAAGACCAAAAAAATATGATGATGCAGTCTTTTAAACCAGGAAAAGATAACTGGGATAACTAATCTCAAATGTGATAGATATAATATCGATATGGTTAGAGGTCTGGTTACAGGTTCATGGCATATTCACTACATGACATGAATTACAAATACTTATTACTATTTTCAGAATAAGCTGGACTACTCTGACATGTCATCATGTCAACATCTTCTATGACAATTAGATTATATAATCATAAAATTTGACACAATTACTTGGATTTTTGTCCAAAGCTAAAGCTCTAGTCTGGAGAAGCTGAGAGATTTCTGATGAAAAATCTATCTTTTAGATGCTGAGGATTAGCTGCCTGTAGTCTAACAACCTTGCCTGTTCATGTGTGTAAATTATGTCTGCAGTTAGTATGCATGATGATCTACATTACACTTCCCACAGATCACTTGCTCTGTCCAGAAATGTGAATTTTCTCTTTAAATTACATGTTGATGAAGTCTGTGTTTCTGAACATGACTTTATATTTTTCCTATTAAGCCATCAGGCACCTTTGCTGCTAAGCATAGTGCCTCTATTTTTGTTAATAAGCATTCACATGAAAATGTCAACAGGGCCTCTATGTTCTAATTACTTGTGTTTTTGTCATGAACCACTCTCAAAGCCAACAACATGGAGACTAAATATGCGACAGGAGTGCAGTATGGAAAAACAGAAACAAATAAAGCAGGCAGAGGGAGTGAATCACTGACAAGAAGTCAAGTAGAAGAGGGCAGCAACAAACAGAGAAGGTTTTCAATATTTGTCCTTTCTCCTTATCAGGCTAGCTGTTACTTTCTTTCATTCGTGTCTTGATGCTCGGTGGCTGCGAGGAAGAACTGAAACACTGAGCCGAGAAAGACGAGGAGATGAAGAGGAGAGGGGTGCAGGGGGTTCACGAGGAGAGCAGAAAATTGAACGATCAGCTAACAGGCTTTGTTGAAACAAAGCTTGCTGGGGGCATCAAAGGCGATGGGAGTGAAGGGGGGGTGGGGAGACGATTGAGCAAAGGGGGTGGGGGTGGGGGGGGGGGGGTACAAACAGACAATAAACACTGTATCCCCAAAGGGAAAAACAGGAAAATGAGGATGTGACAAGAGTTCTGATACCTTGCTGTTACTCCTCGGCTATGAAGTAGTCGCATTGAACTTACAGAATGCTCTCACAGCTGCAACAAGACACACAAATTACACATACCTGTACATACATATTTGTAGACACACACTGTATGTATTAGTATCAGCACTAGCACAGGATCATACAGGGGCTCAGCGGTCTGCAGGCTTCTTCTAACATGCAGGATTACAGTGATTTGCTGTGATTAAGCAGCAGCCAGTTAAGTTCAAGCAGGTTTTTGTAATAGTTTAATTCATGGGCAAGGAGACGGGCTTAAATGAGATTGTAGAGTGTGGTCGATTAAGCTCATTAGGCGTTTTGAAGAGGGCAGCCCTTCTCACATCCCTCTTTTCTTGCAATCAGATCCAGGATGAAAATGGGAATTAATTAGGAAGAGAGGCACCCTCTGTCCTGTCCCAGTGCGTTAAACTGTCAGTGTGTGTGTGGCCTACAAGTTCACCACGTCAGTCTCAGGCCAGACTGCTCACTTTGCACAAAAAAATCCACACTCATACCTGTGTAACTTCCACATAAAGAAACAATGTGACTTTTAAATGCAAAAAAAAAAAAAAAAAAAAAAAATAGCATGTTAGTAAATAAATCACCAAGCAAGACAAGCCAAATATTTATGGCTCACATTAGATGAGTAACACCTGAAAGGTGATGGAGGGTACTCGGCAATGAGATGTTTATTTTGGTATGTATATACTGTATTGTGTATGCGTATGTATGTAATATGTATTTCTAAAAGCGATTGGGGTGTTAGGGTTGGTTCTGTGTGGTTGCCCTTTAAATTGGACAGTTTGGGTTTTTTGTTTTGTTTTTGGTTTTGATTTAGTTTGGTATGACTTGATTTTTTTTTCTTTGACTGCGGACCCTCTTATATCTACATCATTTGTATTTATGTATGAAGTCCATAAAGTCAATATGTTTAAATGAACGTTAAAATGAATACGAGTTTTAATGACAATTTAAAAAAAAAAAAAAAACGTACGTCCTTTCTCAAACTAGAATTACCACCTCATGGTTATACACGTCTCTGAACCAGTCAGTTGCACTTGCAATGTCTGTGAAAACATAGATGCTTCACACACATCCTCCACAGTTTCAGGGTCCAAAATCTAATCAGTTCATTGTTTTGTTCAAGGGACATTTATGTAAAATTTAAAGAAATTCCCTCAAGATATTGTTGAGATATCAAGTTCATAACGGACATACTGACTGACACAGGGACAGACATCATGAAACCATGATGCCAAAAGATATATTTCCAAACCATAAAATAATGTACCACACCCACCCTAACTTCTGCTTTGACCGCTGCACCCTATTTTTCTCTCAGCACTTGGGAGAAGTCTCTCCCAAGGCCTTCTCTACCAGAAAGGGATTTATTGTTAGGGTTATGAAAAAATTTGGTTTCGCTCAAACATTAAGATTTCTGTTACAAAGGGCTTTCTTAAAAAAAACCAAAAAAAAACTATAAGTACAATTTCTCTGTTGTGCTCTTTGCAGCTACAGGTAAAACAAAATTTTTAAAAAGTTAAACAATAATTTCAGCACTGCAGAAACTGACCTAAAAACTTCAGTGTTGATACACTTGGCTGTGTTCTGGCACTGGGAGACCAATGGTGGACCAACTGTGGACTGCTGGATTTGGCTAGGTCTTCAGGGTGCAGACCTGGACTAAATTGGGATGCGAAACAGATGTGAATATTTTACCTCCAGCCACCTCTCAGCCACTGTCGACACTCAGAATCTGACCAGTGTGCCTGGACCTGTTCTGCTGCATCATTCATCAGGAGTCAGCTGCTACCAGCTGTGCCAGATTTAGGCTGCTGTTGGGATATGCCACTTCCAGCTTGGCTACCTGGGACATCGCCTCATACTCTGCTTCAGAGGCACTGGGAGCATCCACCCATTTATGTCTAAGAAGTTACAAGAGAGAAGAAAAGACTGAAAAAGGTCAGTAAAACTGCTTTGCAGCCAATTGAAGGAACAAAGTGTCTACCGATGGGAAAGCCAGAGGTATGTTCTTCCAAACTGCTGAAACAGTAGCGACACCATTGGAAATGCCCCCACCTCTGCAATAATTCAAACTGGGGCAAGCCAAAATCATGACAAGTGTCGACAGTGCTTATTGGCCGAAAGGCTCAAGGGACAAGCCCTGGTCAAACAGCAAAACTGAACTCCTCCAACAACTCACTCACATTTAGGTCTGGGATCATTTGGAATGTCTCTATGCGCATCACTCAATATTCAATTAGGGCCTTTTCTCATGCTGTGAAGTAACTTCTGTGTGGGACTATTCTCTCTGCAAGAGCAAATGAGCATATTTCACAAAATGCCAAACTAATCCTTAAAAACAGGTATGTTTTCAAAGTCAGCATTTCCCTTATATTTGTATCAAAAAGCCCAAGGGAGCCTCACCAGTCCAGAAATCTATTTTTTTATTGCCAAATATAACGCCAAATATCCATCTACTCAAGAATCAATGATTTGTGTATGTGGGGGCCTCTGTGCAGCGCTGCCTCGAAACAAATTATATATTTACTCATTGAAATTTCAATTCATTGCAAGAATCTTTACTGTGTTTTGTTGTCTTTTTCAGACATTTCTCTTTTTCACCAGTGGCCAAGCTTTGTCGTCCACAGACATGGAGTGCGGCACAAGAGAAAGGACTACTGATGTATATGAAGAAAACCGGATACAGCATTGAAGGAAGGATCCCTTTCATTCCTATGAAAGTTGCTCAGTGGAAGAGGAAGCCTAAACAGTTCAACAGCCACTTGTGAAATTATACCAGGTTGAACTGCACCGCTTCCGCATCATTGGGGCCATAAGGAAAGCACACTAGGGACTTCTACTAGCTGGGCCAGCTATTGTGAGTTAACTATTTATGGATTCACGGATGTCTTTTTCACAACAGCAAAAAGTCTTTTTTGTAGCATGATGTGATCTGGAGTTGTAATTCCACTGTTTGGCTCCAATGAAAATTGGTGTCAAAGCCCTGCACACTTCCCAAATGCTTGTACAGGCTTTGATCATCCACCACCCAAAACCACCAACCTGGGGGCAGTGACTTGAGTCCAGATTCAATTTGTTTGGATATAAGAACAAATTAGATCTACTACAAACATGCAAATTTCCCTTTCCCCATGTATTTTAGACATAGTCCAGTAGGATTCATATTGGATAACCACAGTTAGTCAGTGCCAATGCAGGGAATGGTGCCTTATTTGTAGCGAGGCTTAAAGCATCTCTTCGTTAAACATTTAGCCATAAGGAGAGGAGGTGCTGTGGAAGTGTAAATAGAAGCCATTTAGATATTTGGTATTCCCTTTGTCTTTGACTGGCCTGCCAGAGCCACTTTTATGTGGTTTTATGTTTACATTTACAACCCGCAGAGAGTTTCCCAGATGAAGACAAATGATATTCATTGCTGTTAATTATTCAACGTGAATTCATAAAGGATAGTTTAGTGTGATAAATAAATAATTTAAGAACAGGCAGTCTCTTTGAGAAGCCTCTTTTTAGAGGGTAGTTACAGACGCAGCTCTACTTCAGTGGAGGGTCACTGCAGACTGACAGAGCCATGACAACACCGCAAGCACTTGGTATGCTTCTCTGTGCACTGAACCATCAGAGGGCCCGCGGGCCCCTCACAAGCTTTCTGTTCACATCCTCCAGAGGTTGTGTTATGTCAGATTTTTTTAATCTATCCACTTTGAAGTTAGCTTTTTGAAGCTTAGTTAGTTAGTTTTAACCCAGTGGAGCTCTTTTAAGTCAATAGTGGGGCTTTCATGGGGAATCTGCAGTTATTATTGTTATAGTATATTCTCCGATAACTGAATTTAGCTAAGTTTTAAAGTGTGATAATAAAATTCAAGCAGTAGCAATGGATATATTTTTAAGGTTTTGTGGTGTACCCATTAAGAAGAAAAACACTACTGATGGCTCACTCATTACAAAAGATGAGATACTAATATACTAATTACTTCAAGCCAGATTTTGATGGAAAAAATATGCATAAAATGGGTGTGCACAAAACATCTAGGCCCCAATAAAGCCATTAAACAGACACTTCGAGTTGCACGAAATAAATTGGTGACACTAGTTCTAGACTAGTCTTTCTGACACTTGGATTATACTGCATGAGTTGGCGTGGTAGTTTGCAAACTAATGTTTTGACATAGCTTTGCTGTTGTAACACTTGGATGCTTATCATTTAAATTCATCAAGAATTTTTTCCATTTTAGGATTCTCCATTCACCATGAGGACATGTCAGAAACAAAAAGAAAAAATATTTCTTCAAGAATTCAACGTAATACAGGGTGAGAATTTGATACACAAATGTTCATTTATGGCGTGAAGTATCTCCTTAACTCTGCCTGCCAGCCTGCCTAGCAACAACTCTGCCTAACCGGCACTGCAGCCTCACATATTAAAAATTTATATTTATCATTAAAAGTAATTACATCCCCATTTTTCAGACAAACATTTTTTAAAACACTTTGTTGAACCACTTTGTGTAACCTCATCTCAATGAACATTTTGTGCATCTATTCCACAGCTGACACAATCTCTGCTTTAATGTTACATTACTTCGACACTGTGATTTTATTAGAGCATTAAACACCGCTAATGAATGAAAATAATCAAGGTAACTGACAGTCTCAATCGTTTTATCATTCAGTTATCATCACACAGGAATAATTGGCTTAAATAGGTCTGTGTATCCGTAGAGATGTTTCACAAGTGTTTAAATGAAATCAATCATAGACGAGCCTCTCTTTTTCATCCTGCCTTTGAAGCCAAACCCCCTGGTTTTCCTTCTTGGGCTACTTTCTGGTAGCTCCACCCTCTGTGCTGCTGAGCCAGATGTTTGGTGGAGACAAGGAGGGGTGCATCTACACACACATTTTACTGGGTTTGTATTACCATATACACATACTAAAATGGCAAAGTGGGTGGCAGTCTGTTCTCATTCTGAACTTGAAATTACAGCAGCTTTTGCAGTGCACTCAGCATAAGATTCTGATGCCAAAAGCCACCTATCACATCCACATGATACAAAGCTGGACAGCATCAGCTGGCAGCACAGCTGGACAGAACTGTTTACAGTGTAATTATATGCCGCTGGACAGCCGTGTGGCACCTACGGCATCCGCATGATACACGGAAGTTCGGTTTCAATTGAGGATGCAGTAGGACGGAACCTGTTGTGTCTGCATGATACATCGCTGGATCGTGTCAGGTTGAAACGCTGCCAGAAACTATGGAATATTAGGAGTGCGTGGGTGCCTGTAGGGTAGATGGGAGGGGTTTTCCTAAACCTAACCATCCATGGCCATGTAGCCTAATCCGAACCATCCATGCCAAATGTGCTTTTGTTGACCTTCCAGCATTGGATGCCATGTGCTTGTGTTGTGTAAATCTAACCACATGCAGCATCACCCCACCATGTGCATTAGTTGACATCGCGGCAGAGTCTTTCTGAAACATCAACAGCAGACCCAGAGGGATACCTAGGATACATAATATGTAGATGCAGAAGTCGACTGCAAAGCAGCAATATGTAACAACTAGGAATGAGAACGTGTTAGAATTGATCATGTGTGCTATATTGGCCCTGTGTTGTCCATTGATAATTGACAGTATGGTTGGTATTGTTTTGATCCAGTGAGTCTGTGCATCATCATGAGAAATTGTGGTCCTAATGGCACTTATTGCAGGGGGACCTACTACATAAGCAGTTTTGAGTGAGAACTTTATATGTCTGTCTGTCCATCTGTGGATTGATTTTGTCACTGCGATGGTGTCAAAACTATTCAAGATACAGTCATAAAACTTTACTGTTGTGTACATGAGATAATGAAGGTCGAGCTGGAAGATGGGTGGGGTTCGAGCAGGGGAGCATGAAGTCGGGGTATAGCAGGTAGGATAAAGGCCATCGTCCCCCTCATGTTACGCCCCTGGCAAATTCATTTTACGTTGTAGAATGGCGTGATCCCATCACAAGATGATCTCTAGTTTACTGTGTTATCTGTTTATGATGAATGTAAAAATGCAATTTACTAGATTACTAGTATTAAAATCGTATTTCTCTCTGCCTTGGTGCCCTCCAGGACATTCAGAGGTGCATCCAGGAAAACTGGGAATCAATATATCAACAAAATCCTTTAAGTCTTAGTGATCCCTCTCACCATCAATGGATGAAACGGATAAATCATTCAGAGTTATATTCGGGTTAGAGGGAATATAAAAAATCAGTAGCTCTTCAAAAGAGTTGTTAGAAACTTCAGCGGTTCATTACTTATGAACGCTGATGTTTGTGATATATTATTTATTCAGTGAACGCATTTCAAATGCAGCGCTGTTTACAGTATTTCTTTACAAGTCGTTCAAAGACATGCTTCAGGCTAGAAAAAGCATTTCATCATAGCATGCAAGTTCGCCCTCTGCAGTAAGACCGATTCCGACACAAAGAGCTTTATTGAGCTGATGCTGGGCTTACCTGGCATTCTGCATTAGAGGAGAAATAGTAAGCTGTGTTCTCCCTCAAACCAGGATGAGGAAACAGGTCTATACTGGCTTTAGACCATACTTGACCCTGAACTAAGTTTGCTCTCAATCTTTAACTCACGTCAAGTCTTGTGATCACTTCCTTATTGCTGTTTTTTATTGGTTTGTGTAAGAATATAACACCTATTTTTCTATAAATATAATTTCTTTTTCTAAATTTAGTTTATCACATGTATATACTGTATGTAAAAGTTTAGGCCAGAACACATCACCACTAAATGGCAGGCATAATAAAAGTAACCCCTATTGCTTTCTTCATACAACACTACACTAGCTGTGTTTACATGCACACTTTTTTTTCTGACTGAAATCAATGTGATGGAAGATTTCACGTCAAGTGTTTTTATGAGATGTCCTCTAATATCATGTAAACGGACCAGCTAAACATGCGCAAAAATTACGAATATTGTAATTTGACAGGGCTGCCAGCTCTCACATTAACCATGAGATGGATGCAACTGACACTTTTCGCAAGTCGCAAGTGCATTTTCAGCAGCACAGCGCGCTCTCACACTCTCTCTCTCCTCTTGTGCACCCAGGCAAGACATCAAACTAAGCTGAAGTTAAACTCACGACTAAATTGGTATTTATCAGCTGTTCAGAAGCGGTGCTACCTGTTATTTTGAAAATCTTAATCAAGCAACAGATAAAAACAAGCTCTCTGCTATCGTCCACTTCTGATTGAAAATCACCATTTTCTGGGAGTTGAGAAATGTATGTCGTCACATCCCCTTACGGGAGGACGAAGCATTGCAGAAAGAATGCAGCCAGAGATGAACAAGGTTCATCATTTACATGAAACACAATTTCTTTGAATGGGTTTATGAAAAGGTTTAAACTACCCCTCTGCAGTGAAATTTCATCAGTTTGGGCCTGTTTAAACCGATCGAGGTGTTTAAATGGATCATGTTTAATCTGTTTGGGCTTTTAAACCTATTCTAATGAGATCAGAGGGCTCCATGTAAACGTGCCTACTGCTTATGCCTATAGGCACGCACCAGCACTGACGGACAAGCCGCCCCATGACATTTTTACCACTGTTCTACCACTGCTCCCTTTAGAGTTTAGTAGTTTTTGTTGGTCTGGTGTGTCGAATGAGCTTAAACCGGTTTGATTTTATGCAAGCTGAACCTGCATTGTTCATGATGACACTTAAAAAAGTGGTCTATAACAGAAACCTGTGTTGATGGTGTCACAGCACTAAATCCAACACATATAGTAATTAGCAAAATGACAACATGATTAATATACTATTTTATGCATAAATGGACTAACGGAGCCACTAGTGTCTGACGAGGCTGTGTGCAGTTTACAGCTGCATCTATGCTGGTGTCGGCATCATGAAGGAGATCAAATTTTAGTTGAGGTGGAAGGGGGAAGAGTGATGTACGCTGTGCTTATTTACTTGAAAGTTCATGTGTTTTTGGGGGGTGACAAGGCTCATAAAAATGTCTGAAAACATTCACACCCGCCCAACCCTAGCTCTCACAGCAGGTCTCTTTTGTTGAAGCCTGGTGTCCTTTTTGGAAGATTTAAAATAATCATTAAGTTACCCACATTGTGCAAGCGTATTATTTCGGATAGTTTTATGAAGGTGTGAGCATGTGTTTGATACATTAGGTTGGTCTGAGCAGGAGGAAACACAACTGAAAGTAATTGGAGGCTGCAATCGTCACGTCTTTGTTTTATTTCTTTTTTAACATTCATTTTGTCCCCTGTTGTGTGGTTGTGCGGTTTTTGCCTACACTGCCCAGGAGACATCTGGGAGCAGGTTTGTTGACCTACTGGTCAGGTTGCGAATTGATTTAGAGATGACTGCAAGTAAAGGGTTGGTTCTGATGCTGAACTCGGCTGGGAAATGTCCAGAACTTGGGTCAGAACATACAAAATGTCTTTCTATTCTTGCAAATTTGTTTAAATGTGTTATTCTGGTTTTATTTCCCTATTATTTTTATTTCCCTTTGTCTCCCTCTCTTTCTCCCACAGCCCAGTTTTTCCCCCCTTCCTTTTTGCTTTCAAATGCCCTGCGGAGATGTGACTTCCTCTGGCATCCTTGATATACTCAAGGGTCAGCCTGATGTGGCTTGCTCTAACCATGAAGAGATACCTGATTAAGATGTTTAAAAAAAACTGAAAAAAACCCTCTCTTAAATATCCTCTCTTACTTCTCATGTTACAGCTGCTGGAACAGAGCGAGGCAGAGCTGGCGGTGGATACGGTCACAATGTAATTACCTCTAATTACCTCGTCTAAAAACAGACACATATCACACATTCTCACACAGGCAGATAGATTTGTACACCGCAGCATGTAATCATGCTGCAAACATCATAATAGGTTTTTGGTATGAAACCGCCATAATGATAGATAGTCCTAACAATTATTCTTTCTCCTGCCGTCTCTTCTTCTGATGTCCTCCCCTGCACTTAGGTCTATTGTAAGACTTATGAGACTTGTTTTGAACAGTATGATTTCACATTGAGGTGCGTACAATGTAAAATGATTGTGTCACTCCCCGTGTGTGTTTGTGCAGAGGGGAAAGGTAAACAAGTAGCCTCATAAGAGTGCGTAAAATGAAAGCGCACAAGAGACCCTTGTCTAGGTGCACATTTTTATCGTCGGTCTGTCCCTCTTCTTATTTCTATTCCAATCACTCACACAAGGCAAACACACTTAGGCAAGCACTGCAAGAAAACTCACACCTGAGCACTCACTCACACAGGTGCATGCGTATGGGCGAATGGCTCTGGTAAATCAGCCTCTTTGCACATGCTAATACTATTCTGCCTTTTGCTGCATTAGAACTTCCTCCAGGCTGTGGATTTGAGAGCTGGTACGACTGACTTTGTTTACTATAAAAGGCTGCTAGTTGATATAGCAATAAATTATATATACATCTGCCTCAACTTACAATTTCACAATAAATCAGAAAAGCTAGAAGTCTACAGGTAAATGTAGATATAGATGTAAAAACATCAAGAGTCAGGACTACACACCTACTCAAACACAAACTAACAGCATGCCCATATTTATGCACAAAAAGCATGCATGCACGCGCATGCACGCGCGTGCGTGCACACGCACACGCACACACTCTCACTCTCACACACAGTCACATACATCTTCTAAGTGGAATCAAACCAAGGAAATCAAACCAGAGTTTTGAAGTCGTCTTACCCTAGGGCTGTTGCCCTGGCAACCTTGTCTTAGAGGAAGAATATTCCTGCCAAGGATCTAGAAACAGGGTGGAAAATCACTCGGAGCAAAATCAATTGAACATCTATGGTTCTGTGTTAAATCAACGCCGTTTTACAAGAAAACATTTTTGGTGTTTGGTGTGAAGATAGTGCCGTGAATTTCGAAAATAAATGAGAGTCATCTAGAGTGTGTTAAATTTGTAGCTGGGAATAAACATATGCTAATGTTTTAACTTTAACTTGAAAGAATATGTGCTCCTGCGTGGGTTGGGAGAAATCTGTGATGCCAGTCGATAAACTAAAAAACGGCAGGTTGTCATTTATGAACAAGAGTGATTTGATGATTTCTTGACTAGTTGACATAGCTTTTCAACCAAACGCACCAACACACCAGTTACACGGATTATAAAAGACAAGACAATTTGCCAGTTTTCTCTTTTTCAGTTGGTCTTATTGTATGTGTTAAAACACTTACCAAGATCATATAGTATGTCAGTGAAAGAGAGGGTGTGTGTGCACAGATCAACTTTGTCTTCATCTACAGAGTGATGTCAGGGAGGGATGACATCACAAATAAGGATGGGACTAAAGCAAACTGCAGAGTTACAATTTTAAACATTAAACTACAGTGTAAGGTTCTTGAGGCCACAAAATCCTGTTTCAGAAATGTTAAAATACTGGCTTGAATTAATGTTTATAAAGAAGGCAGACAAATAGGATTAAAGCTGCAAAAAAAACCCAAAAAACACCATCTACAGTTTAATTGCTCATTAAAGCCGAGAGCAGGAGTAACTTTGTTGGCATTTCAGAGAAAAAAATGAATTAAACATCATTATAAAACAATAAACGCAGGCCTCTCTGTCAGAGTTATCTGTTTACAGCTGAAAAACAGTTCAAACTGAATACAGAGCAAAAAGGAATAATTGAAAGTGCATGACAATAAATAACTAAATTAAATCAATATATTATTATTAATGCTGTTTGATTTAAACAGAAGTATCAAATGCATAATAAATGTTATTCCACAGCCTGAAGTCTTCTGTTGCAAAATGAACAATGGCCTAAAACAAAGGCACATACAACCCTAGTTAACACTACCTGACAGAAGGCAGGATTCTATATTAGATTTGCACAAAACCTAAGAAATATTTTCGAAATGGGATAAAACACAATTGCGAGATGACTGCATTATGTGACTTCTCTCAGCTTAATATTCCAAGAAGCATGGCGATGGATGTTCAAAACATTAGCAGCTTTGTTTCTATTGCAGCCACCACACTAACCATCATTATTTCCAATCAAAGGCCACATAGGCGTGTTATGTGAGCAATAATAGAAAGGTGAGCCCCTTATACGTGGTACCGGCTGCGTATGAGGGATTTCTGGGAGGTGATAGTCCACGATTTCACAGAGGAATTGTGGATTCAAAAACTTTCAGATGATTTGCTCAAATTTTGAAGAGTTATCGCTGCAGTAACATCTCTTGTAGTAATTCTTTGACTCTTTGTTGTACATCATGTGGCCAACAAAAGCAAAAAAACTGTTGCAGTTTGCAGTTTCGCGAAATATGGCTTTTTCGAATATCCTGAAATACCACCTCACGCAGGCGTAAAAAAAGTTTGGCGATTTGAGGGTTAATGGAAGCCCGCCTACTGGCCACACTGGCTTTATCAGTAATGCTGATATGGGCCAACAACTGTTCTGCTTAGGCTTGTGATTAAAAACAATTACAAACCAGTCTCAGAGCCACAGTGAGGACATATAATTAAATCTTAGATTGTAAAATTAGTTGAAAGATGAAAAAAAAAGATGAAGTTAAAAAATTGGAAGCACAAAGTTGTATGTTCAAGAATAAAACCAATATTATGAGATTTCAACTGTAATTTAATGAGAAAAAAGTTTTATTATTTCAAGAAAAAAAAGAGGAAATTCTACGGGAATAAAGTCATAATTTTATGGAAAAAAAAGCCATGACATAAATAAAATAAAATTGTAAATTGATGAGAAAAAGTCATGTAATCATGCCCGGGTGACATGGTGTTGAGAGCATCAAGCAGCAACTGAGGGAAAACCAATCGGTATGTGGCCAAGGACCGGAGTGTAGAGTTTGGCTGCAGAATTAAAATAATTATGGAGACAGAACATGTAGAGATGTAGAGACGCATAGAGACAAAACAGCAGTGTCACAGGGAGGTGGAGGCTGATACACATTCTGGAATGTAAGTGCCTGCAAAGTGCACAGAAACACTGAAATTTCTAACTGAGAGTTACACTAGAATTAAAATTAGGCTAAGGCAGACTTGCATAAACATACCAGAGTATGGAGACGCACCTTCCCAGACAAAAAGCGCATGCGAGTCACCAGACTGCGGCCCGTTCACTATTTACAGCAGAACAAGGAAAGATTTATGCAAAGTGGCTGGGCAAATAGAAGCCGCCTGAAGTTACCAACATTATATACACCAGTCTGCCTCAACAAAGCGAAAGCGTGTTCAGCAAAAGCTCAGAGCAGACAACGTCACTTGGATCTATCTGCCCTGTAATGAACTCATTGCGCTTACGGAGTCCGAATCAGCCAGATTGTGAACCAGGCAATAAAGACAGACGCCAGGAAGGAAATGCACCTTCCGAGCAGAAGCCACGTCGCAAGATGTAGCACTGAAGAGGTGGTAAGTTATGCAGCCCTGTGACAAGTTAATGGGCAGAAAAAAACATTTACTTTTTAATGATTTGAACCGCATTATCATTACTTTTAGTTTCATCTGTCAGCCATTTATCCATTACTTCAAGTTAACTTTTCGCTAACCATTCAAAAATTAACTATGATTTGCGCATTTACACATGACTTTTGGCTAACTGTTTAGACTCTGCTCACTTGTTAACTACTTTCACAACACATTTTTCTCATGATAAGACCCAGACACACCAAGCCAACATCAGAGAATGAGCTGCAATGAAAGGCTCCGGCTGCATCGCCTCAGGTCACTGTGCCTCAGACAAAAAGTTGTACATGGACAAAGCACGAGGACTACAACCGACAGCCAACAAGCACATACGCTCTGCTCTAGTGAGAGGAAATCACTCTCCACACCAGCAGATGGCAGTTGTCTGTAATCATCATTCAAAAAGGCAAACTGGAAGACCGTCTTGAAGCTAGTTAGCCAGTTAGCATATTAACAATATGATCCGATGTTGACAGAACAAAACATATTTACGATGCAGCCGTAAACAGCAGCATAAACCATCAGGAAATGTTTCTGCTAAAGAGCTCAAGGGCTAAATAAAAACAGTCTTATATAAAAAATGTAATGACCTTACTTCCTCTTGACTTTAGCCCTCTGTTTACTTTCCTCACTTTCGTTTCTCTTCTTGTGCGCTGAACTGACCAGCCAATCAAAGTGAGTTCATTTTTTAACGAGCTTCGATGGCACCAATTCAACATGCTGGACTGGTGGAAAAAAAGGCAACTCGCCCCAAAGAGAGTAGGATGCACCATAACAATAAGTGCAACAGCCTTACACTGACCAACGCCCGATTGTCAATTTGGTGTGTTTGAGCCTTTACAATATATAGAGTATATACTCAGATTGTTTGTGTTGGGGTGTGTGTGTGTGTGTGTGTGTGTGTGTGTGTGTGCGTGTGTTTTAAGTTTCAAATTACATGATCTACACAGCGAAATGTCCATATATCCCCAGGTAAATGCAAAAGTACCATCTGGGGCACAAGTACACCTGACTGAGAACAACTGCCGTAAGAAATACTCGTGTTTGATTTGTCACTAACTGAAAGAGCTAACTTTGTGTTGTCTCAGTAGCTGCTGTACGCAGCCACCACTTCTCCCTGGAATTCTATGTCTCAGGTAAGTTTGCAAGAGCTGATAAATATCTATCAATGTAGGGCTAATAAATACTTTTAAGAAATATTTTCAGTAGTGCTTTACATCACACATTATCATCTGATCCACACTTTAAATGAAAATATTAATTACTAGAGCTTTAAGGCTTATTATCATTTGTAAATGTTCAAATCATCATACCAAAGAAAGGCGCGACTTAATCTGCATCACCATTATTACTTCTCATTATCTGACCATTTCTCTTTTCATTCTCCTTGCCCTCATCACCCTCAAGTGACATCCTGGTATTTTGATGGTGAGTTCAATAGAGTAGTAATAGTGTTATGGGAGATGAGAGCAAACTAGAGTAAGAAGAAATAGTGAAAGAAGAGTGTTGAGGGAGTTACCTGCCTGTGCCTCCCTCTGATGGATGGCCTTGCCTGCAGCCCTACCACTTTTAACACTCTGCTTTAAAGAGCGGGTGTCTTCCACGAACACGCACACACACACGGTTTGAATTGTTTGAACTATTTCTTTTGCATCTCCTGATGTGTTTGTGTCCCCTGAACACACTTTTACAGAGAGCCAACTCAGCTGTTTTCCCAGCTTACCCCCCCCCCCCCCCCCACACACACACACAGTCTGCTTGTCTTCTATATTGTACCTGCACTCTTCTTTAATATCATGACATTCAGAGGTAATATGACAGCCTCGCCAAAGCAGAGTGCCTGTACCTCAATATTCATCTCACCGGGAGCTGCACACAAGGCAGCACTGAGTCCTCTCACTGTAAAAGCTGTATTTTTGAATCAGCACTAAGCCAAGAATTATTGTCAGCACTGCTTTTGCGTGACTACATTTCTCTATTCATACCATTGTGCTGGTAGCTGGTACTAAAGCTGCCACGGAGTCCCGACTCAGTGTTAGAAATGCAGTCATTTTCAGCACAGGTAGTCCCACTGGGGATGCAAACCTTAACCCTGACACACTACTCACCCTTAAAGAAAAGAAGCAAAGACAACACAAGGGGGGGAAAACAAAGAGAAGTTTCTTTCTGTCTCCTCTTCTCCCTCTTGGAAAATTCTGCTGTGCTTCAGCAGGGAAATCCTTAAGTCTACACAACAGATGGCAGCGATTGCCTTTTCGCAGTTCCTACCCGAATCATGAGCTCGGTGTGTTTGTATGTGTGCGAGTCTGTTTACACGTGGGTGAAACATGAGGATGGAGGGCAGAGAAGAGGTGGCATCGCATCCCATGAGGAACTGTGACAAGGGATTGTGGGTTGCGGCGCGGGGCCCTCCCTCCAGTCTGTCCGTCTAGCACCCCACCTGCCTTGTCCGAGCGTCCATCTGCCCATCGCTACACAAGCCCACTCCTCCCAGCAGTGCGGCTTTAACAATAGATGACACTGTTTTAGCTCACTGATTAGCACATTACAACTGAAACTGGAATTCACCACATTTGGCTGAACAGCAGGAAGAAGTGTTATTGGCTCTCGCCTGCTAAGGTATTGTACACAGTCAACAACATCAACTTAAATAATAGCAGGGATGGGTTCACATCTGAACCGATACCGTTACCAAATGGTTCCCCTTTTTTTGGTACTTTACTTTCTTTGTAAAGAGAAAATTGTAATTTTTGAACAAGCTGCAGGGGTGACGTGACAGACTAAAAAGCAATTTTGCTCCCCTGCTTTTTTCTAATCACACAGAAAACTAAACTTCTGTCTCCGTCTGTTTCTGTTTGTATGTGTATGTGTGTGTTAGTCTGCTTGTCTAGCAGTGATAGTGGGCTATTATTAAAATAATACAGAAAAGAAAATAGACCAGACGCCGAAACTATCACGGCAGATAAGCCGGCCCAACTTTGGCCTGCTAGGAAGCTAAAGAAGCGGCCAAAAAAGTGGCTGAAGAGGTCGGCTTCCCAGCTCTGAAGCGTTTCCGTCTCCTGTCTGAGGTTGAACCTGGCGGCTCTGCAGAGCTCTGTTGCCAGCCTCAGAGCTGGCTTCCAGGCTTTAAAATGCTTCACAGCGCTTCCAACTCTCATCTAAACCCAGCGTTGTCACCCAGATGTGGTCTAAGGTACCAAAATTTGGCACATAAGGATTTAATTTGAATCAGTACTCAAATAATATAAAGGTTCCAAGCTCAGGTGGCATTGATTTGCATGCTTTAAGACAAACATTGATTATGGATCATGGTGTTAGTTCATCAGTAGCTCATTAATCAGCTGACTAGTAATGTCAAATTATAGTCATACCGGTGTATAGTAAATTTTTGTCAGTCAAATGTTAGTCAGATTTAGCAGTTCAATATGAATATATGACAAATTTCTTTTTATTCATATAGACTATCAAGCAGCACTTTACAGAGCTGCCAAATTTTTGAATTGGGTTCAGCGATTTATTCGGGGTAACAACAACCTAATATAGTAAACAAGCCAAGTGAGCCCTCCAAGGCAATGCATGCTAAATATGGCAACAATGGATCAAAAATGGGCAAAACCATTTCTGCTGACACTAGACATCAAACAAAAGCCAGAGACTATCAGCATTTAGTTGCAGTGGACTGTAAATTTACTAAGTTTAAGCAGAAGCCAGGTGATGAAGTTATATCAGAGCCTGATTGGGTAAAGCCTCTCTTCCTCTGGACAGCTGCCTCCGTCTTATTCAGACTCGCAGCTTCCACTGCAGACATCTTCTCTGAGCCGATGGAACAATTTGACCAGATGTGGTGGGTGGTATCATGGTACCAAGGTATTTAGAAATCCTGAAAGTGTGGTTTTAAATACTGTCAAAAATACGGACCCTCATCTTACTTTTTCTAACTTCACACTGGAGAGGCTGTAATGAGGATATTGTCCATGCTTTGCGCATCACGTGACATCGGGGGTCAGTGACTTGCAACAGGCAGCTGAGCTAACAAGACTGTAAGCAGCCAGTCAACGACATAAACACCTGACCGTTTCATCCAAGAAAGAGCAGAGAGACTGCAGGAAAAACGGCTTATTTCACATCTAACCTGGGGAATTATGATTTGGATTTTTTCAAAACAGAGTTGCTGATTAGTACAACAGGTAAATAACTAAATAACTGACAAAACTGACTTAACGCAGTTTTGGTGAGGTTTTTTTTTTTTTATTCTGTTTGAACGAAGTTGGAATTATGGTAAAAAGAGAAACATTCATTCAGAAGGTATATGGTTGTCTTTCTCCATTTAATATGAAAAATAGGTGTAAGAATATTAACTTTTGTTGACATCTCAGTCAGTGGATGGTGCACTGAGTAGGATGAAAATGGAAAGTGAGCCTCACCGGTAGGCGGTGTAGGGGTATGATGGTATGAAAAAATATACACCGCCCAAGTCTACATCCCTCCTCCTCTCCTCCCACCATAAAACAGCAGTTCACTTGAAAAATCGCAGTCGACCAAGGGGTTTCAGATTGATGCTTCAAATCTTTGACTTTCAGAGACCAGCTCTAATTCATATCACACAGTCCTGTGGTTCATCTGATTTCATTTCACACCATCTATGAAGTGGACCAGACTCTGCACGTAAGCAAACAAAAGCCTCCTTTCAGGCAGTCGCCTGAGTTTGACTGACAGCTTTCCCAAAAAAAAACCCATAGGATCAATGAAAGGTGGCCATCACACTGGCTGTGGGACTATGTTGCAGCATTTTAAGTATTGAAGTGATGATATTCTTTTAAAAGTAAGCTCTGCTCAAGTTTTTCACAGCAGATGGAACATTTTGGCAGTGGGCTTTTTGATTAAAAAAAATAAGCTCTGTAGTGAACAAAGACTTATTATTTGAACACATTTTGTTCAACAAAATTCCCCCACACACTTAACACATGAACAGACATTGTATTGAAACTGTATTTTTTTAAAAGCCCGTACTGCCTTAATATTTAGGATATTCATTTGTATTGGGCTAGCAAAATTAAACCACAGATCTCAATTTCTGAAAATCCAGCACTGAAAATCTGGCTCATGTACTTCATTACCTTTTATGTATTGTCAGGCTGAAACCATCACTCTTATTCTACTGTTAGGCAGCTCAAATGTGTGCTGTGTGATGCCTTCACACCATTTGAAATTTATGTCGTAATGATGTTTAATACCCATCCTGATTAAGCTGTAAAGGCCCTGGGGTCTGAGAGGTTAGACAGACAACTTTTTCTGTGTAATCTATGCATACTCTACACCAGCCTGAATGCACTGACATTGTCAGCTGATGAAAGTGGTGGGCGGACGCCTCGAGAGTCTTGTTTGCACCGAGTAGATGACCTTGTGTTGTCTCCAATCAGATACAGTAAGAACATAAAGTCTCCAGGCGATCGAAGCTGTCACACTTCATAAGGGAGACGTTGAATAAAAACAGAAAAAAATACAAGTTTTTTGTCAAGTGGAAGAGTAGCCTCTGCGCTGACTTCTGCTGTGTGAATATTGAACAGAGTGTATAAATATCCTCCAGACTTTGCTCACTAGCTAAACTAAGACATACAATAAACTGCCGTCTGTGTTGCTTAAGTTCATTTTCTCACCATGGCTGAAAATAAAAACTTTTATGAAGTGTTAGAATATGTGGGTGGAACAACAATTTGTGTTTTTGACCTGTTTTGACATTTCAACAGAAACTTTGTTAGACTTTGTAGTTATCAAGAAACTCACATAATTGTGAAAAAAGAAAAAAAATAGATCCTTAAACAACTTGTCCGCTGCAAAATCAATAGAAGAGTCCTTAGTCCATTACATAGCTACTCATAATAAATAGGTACTCCTTTAGCACAGTTTTGGCAATCAGCAAGTACAAGTAGCACAATTATCTGTTCTAATAGGGGAGCTAATTGTGCCACTGCTGTAGTATTTGTACATTGCATCTCTTAAGCCCCATTCAGATTGGATTTTTTTCTCTACAAATGTGGAGACTGTAACATTACCTGCACTCATCAGTGATTTTAATCCCGTCCACCGGACTTAATTATTAGTAATTTTTCAGCAGTTTCCTACTGTTATTCTGGGAACAGGCTGGTCCTTTAGTAATTTAAAGCCAGTGCATCATATGTCCTTGTTTTATTTTTAAGTGGATCTTTAATAAGCAAGTTTTTTTGTTTTTTTTCTGTGTGAGGAGCTGCTTGTCCCTCTGCTTTTGTCTTTCTTTTTGAGCTCAGCTTGAAATTTCCCTGTTTTTTCAGAGTGGAGTAAATAAAAAATAATTCTGCTAATCTGATAGATGAAATGATTCCTACATAAATAAGTAAGCGATGTGGGAACAAAGATGATGACAAAAATAATTAAAGCAACAGAAGAGCGACGCTTGTCAAAGTTCATCAAACCTGCAATAGTATTGTCTGACACAAGAAGACACTGCTATTCTCCCATAAACCTATACATTTTTTCGCTTTCTGTTTTCAAATTGGCGGCAAGAAAAGTATGCTGAATTAGGTATAAGTAGCTTCTGTTTGCAATGCACCTCTGTACATGTATGTACAGACCAGAGTCCCACATAGGGTCAAATGACTTGCAATAAGGTGATTTGCCACATGAAATTTTGTCTTTACTTATTTTCCAGGTTCAGTTCTAGGTGAAAAAATATAATGTGGGTCAGATGGCAGGCACTGAATGACAAAAATAATAAAATAAAAATACACATATAATCATTAAATTTAACGTCTGAACATGTTAATCCTCAAAATTCTGAGTATAATAAAATAGCATTTATTTAAATGGCATTTCCCAAATAGCATTCATCTTAAAATATAATGGTTTAGTTTCACTCATAATGATCCCTAAATGGTCTCTTTAAACGTGCTGTCTAACTAATTTATTTGAACCGCACATGGTTATTAAAGATTCTCTGTTTAGGGTTGCAGATCTTTTGTTGGCGGGGCACACTGAGTTGCAGGATTAACTGGTCATACGAGCATGTAGTTAGGCATGTGTTAATGCACGTCATGGTTTTGGTTAAGGAGCAGGTCTTGGAAATCACTCTGTTTGGCTCTGCATTAGACCTAAATTTATGTGGTTAATTTCAACGTCTCATCAAAATAATGCCGTTGTTGGCAAAGGAGAGTAAATCGTCGTATAGCTTGCTGGAACACTGTTTCATTGCATAGATTTACCTGAAATAGCTAATTCTAAAACTGTTGTGTAGACCTGCTGAATGTAACAAAAACATGCTTCTAGACAGCTGACTGATGTAGAAGGCTTGACTTTCAAAGTTAATATGTGACGCGGAAACATGAAGCCAGTTTCAACCATTCATGCTTCAGTTTTCAGACCCTGTTCAGGAAGCATCAGGGAGACTTTGTTTTGCCTCAAGGGCCAAAGTTGATGCTCATATTTACTACAACTGGCTGACAACTTCACTGTTAAATTCTCTTATGCTCCAATCACCAACACTTGAACACCTGTTCACCTGTCTGTTCTGAGCACATCCACCTAAACTCTCGGTCTCTCTTGACCAACCACACGCTCTCTACTCAAGCACTGAGCTACTTCTGAAAGTGCTTGTTATAACACCTTGTTTCCATCCAAACATTTTTATGAATTACCTAATTAGAAAAGCAGCAACTCCAGTATAACTTTCCTCTAAGCTGTCAAACTGCTGCACCCATAGCGGAGTCTACCTGGACTCTTATTCTCCTGATTGATATCTGTATTCATACATTTTACATTAACACACATCTTGGACTATATTATCTTTGAACATTGTACACCTATTCACTGCAAACTTTTGCACATCATGCACAAAACCATACAGCTTTCGCTCTCTGAAACCGCTATTGAACATATGTCAGCATTTTTATAGTATGTTTCCATATTTGTTTTGCTTTTTTTTAGGGATGATACGATACGATCTCAAACATCTGTATCAGGGCCAATCAAGGCATTTTTTGACTCTTCAGGATCTGGAGTTTTAAGCTTATAGGAGTCCGAAACGATCCTTGGTGTCATGTCAGCTGTCACACAGGTGTTTTTACTTTCAAGTAGAGCAACATGAAGCGTAACCCTCGTCAACATTCATCAACACTCTGTCTCTCCCGTGTGTGTAAAAACAGGACTGAGCCCCGCCCACTGCAAAACGCCACACACTATTTAAATGCAGTATATGACTGTTTATTTACATTATTTACCTAAGTTATGAGTACTTGTTTTGTTTCAGCTTAGTGTGAGATTATAGCATTTTGCCTCCAAATACAGCGTATGGTGTTTCTCCAACCTACACCCTACAACTACACGAGCTTAGCAAGCAAGAAGCAAACATGATTTATATATTATTGAAGTGTAATCTGGTCACAACGTTGCCAAATTGCCAAATATGGTGATAGTTTTATTGATGTTCTCTAAAGATGACCACAGCATGTATTTTCTCTATTTGTATTCAGAATGCATTTTTACTTGTTTTGCTTTATTTTAATGATCTGTGAAGCTTTTCTCCCATTGTTTTTTTTTTTTCTATACGATTTACCACACCTCCATTATGGTGCTTGTCAGCCTATTGGTGTCCGTTACCTATATATATGGGCGTGGTCCCCATTGTTCAAAAAAGCTATCACTTGAGGAAGACCTTTGGTCGAAACATTGTGATCCAATGTTGTGGCATTGAGTAAGTGTGCGGGCATACCTCACCCATTTCACTCTTTATTTGTTGCCATATCCGTAACATCGCCTTGGATTCCACCAGATTGTGAAATCCAACAATCATGCAAAATGATCACTATCGGGCCATTATGTCAGAATTGTGACAGGCCCAGTACAGACAACAATCAGTGGAGTTCTTTGACACTGAAGAAAATTTAAAAATGCAATTGTTCTCCAAGAGGATTTATTATTTTCAACCGACGTGGGAGATAATGATATCCTCACAAAGTGTAAGTCACTCCGAAATATATCAGTAAGTGTTTCATGTCTGAGTGTTAAAGATTTGAGTTATGACTCCAAGAGGAGTATGATTTTTGACAGCTATTGGCTCTCTTTTTTGGCTTTGTTCTGCTGAATGTCCATGTCTATTACAGACCATATCCTGTAATTTTCTGATGGTTAAAATACTGTCCGGAGTTAAATTACAGAGGAGCACAGTGAAAATTCCACCCTTCATATCTCGCTGCACTGTTAATCCCACCCGGAACCAGGCTGTAGCCAGTATTTTAGTCAGGAGTTAAAGATTTTCCAAGTTTTGCATATTTTTAGGACAGATAATGATGCATGCTACATTTTTAAAAGCTCAAACTTTATTTCCAAATTCACTCAGTCACTTCTTTCTACCTTATTCCATAAGGTGCACTCCTAATAACAGAATACTTTCTGATAAAAATTAATGTTCCCTTTAAAATCTCTCAAAAACTTCAGGGTTTTGATATTTTCTTATTTCCCTTCAGCCACTGATACTCTCCTCAGAGCAGATCGAGATAGTTAAGGCTCCAGGATGTGAATCAGATGGGGAGGGATACGTGTCAAACCACTATAATCTTTCTATATTTACATCCACGGCTCCCATCGCTCTCACTGTGTGTTTACCTTGGCAGCGGCTGTTCTCGGATCAGCTCCGTGTTGCCTTGGCCTCTGCCCCTTTCCTCTACTCTGCCCACTCAGGTTGCATTCCTGCCTGCTGCCAGCCAGGCAGGCCTTCACCAGTGGCAGAGAGTGAGAGAGAGAGAGAGGGGGGTGGATGGAGAGGGAGGGCAAAGAACATCAGGGAAGAGAAAGTTTTCTCTTCGGTACAAGGAAAACTTTTGATATGAGCTGAAGTTACTGGCAACTGCACGGCAGTAGCACAGTTTACCCAACTGTAGCGGCTGTCATGCCAAGTTTGGGCAAACTCTTAAAGAGACACAAAGAATAAACGATGAAGCCAGTAAATCGGCTAGAGAAATAAAGAGTCTATCAAAGGCTGTTTTTTTGGTAAGGATGTTATTTTTCTTTGGTGGCAGCTGCTGCTGGTTCTCATTTTGTACCGCCTCAACATAAAAACAAAAAAAAAAAAAAAACAGAGTGGCTAAGACCAACTAATGACCTTATAATCAAAGAAGACATGCAACAAAGGTCCCTGAGCAGAGTCAGAACTAGGCAACTACAACACTAGGGCATTATGCAGTAGACTTGGGCAGTATCACAGTATTACAATACACCAGGGTAATTAGAAATCCCAGATACCACATACAGGCACTCCGCTTTCTATTAAACTCATTGTATGTAGTGCACAGCATGCAGCACAAGAGTACAGTCTCTGGTCTCTACTGGTGGAAGAGGCAGCTGAGGTGAAAGACACCACAACACCTAGTGGTGAAGGGACGTGTAACAGCACTGTAAACAGCTGGCGGTCAGCAATGGACTGAGAGACCATGGGGAATAACAGCATGTTTTTTATATCCAAACTAGTGAATTAAGGATTTATTTTGACCAAACCGGAGCTGGTGATTGTTGGAACCATGGACTTACTAACTAGATTACTGGCAGAAGTAACCAAGACGGGTTTGGTAAGTTTTATTTTGTTTCTGTCGAGTTGGAATGAAGTTTGTTTTATGATGAGTTAACAAGCCTGATCAGTCTTCTGTGACCGAGATTTAGATAATTCAGTAGGTGTGCAGTTGTATTTCTCTTTCAAGCACGTGTCACAGGCACTCTCACCTACTGGAAATACCCCATTTGGTTTAGGTGCTAGAGCATTCACGAGGCAGGAGATGACACAGATTACACTAGTGTTATGTAGCCAGTTCGTGACTTGGTCATAAACAACCAAGTCTCTTGCTATTCCTTAAATTTTTTTGATGATTTCAGCTTCGGCCCTTACCAAAAAGAGTTCCCAAATCTTGTCATCTCTCTAGTTAGATGTTTTTCTTGGCCACTTTGTGTAAATGACCCTTCCTCTTCACCTATTTAGAAAAATATTTGAAAAGGACTCTAAATTGCAAAGTCTCATAGTACTTCATAGATTAATCTGTGATGCATTTCTTTGTAAATAAATTTTATCAGCTTTGTATTACTGCTTAGCCTTGATATTTTGATCAATTATGCAAGCTTCATTTTTTATCTTTTTCTTTTTATGATTGATTCACAAATTGAGGCACAAAAGAAGGATCTCTGTTTTGAATTTTGATACACATTATCAATGGTATTAATCTCACATTTCTCATGGTACACTACATATTTGTCAGCTTTACTATATCTAGACAGCAGCTGGCAGTTGAACCGTTATAGTTCCAGTTCTACAAATATGTGTGCCATACTGGAATATAATCATATTAAGTTGCATTGTAGAATAAGACATTAGGCTATCAAAATCATTTAAGAGATAAAGCTTCTAGTTAGCTAATTGATTATTTATTTAGAGTTTAAATCAAAACTAAAAAGAAAACGAACACTGGGGCTCATGTCCTGTCTAGTGCTTTAAAACAGTTTTTAGCTGTTCAGAATTTAAAGCCACCATGTCTAGGATTTGAAAATCTCTGACAAACTCCAATGTAAGCACTAAAACTGTCATGTGCTGGCAAAAACTCCACTGCTATTTTCATAAAAATAGTCTATTTTTGACATAAGAATAGTCTATTTTTTCACAACATTTGAAGTGAAGTTAATTTTAGTTCTCTACATTATACAGTATCAAAATCACAATATTGCCTCAGAGGGACTTACAGTCTCTACAACATATGACACCATCTTTTAGACCCTTCATTCTCTTCAAACTCATAAAAGTGAGACAAATAGTTTCATTAATAACAACTTCAATCTTTCCCTATCTTTGTAAAGTATTTTTTGTGCCTATTGTTACAATACATTAATACCTGGGAAACAAATAAGAGAGAAACTCAACTGAGTTTCTTTTGAAATACTTTACAATATCAATAGCAATATTTGAGAATCTTAAAAGCCACAGTTTATTTTCAGATTATGTTTTCAGATAACCCTGATTTTTTATTTACTCTTTTTTTATTTAAAGATTATTTTTCCTGGGCATTTTCCCTTTGTTCATGAGACAGTTACAAATAGACAGGAAAGGTGGGAGAAAGAGGTGAGAATGACACGCAGCACAGGGCCACAGGCCGGACTCAAACCCGGGCCACTGCATAAGCCTCAGGCATATGGGGCGCACACTCTACCTGATGAGCAAGAGGTCATTCCGTTTTTTGAAAGAAAAAAAAAAAAAATGCAACTGAACGGAGAATCTCACCTTTATTTAAGCTGTTCAGTTGCATTTTGAGAAATTTTGCACATACTTCTATCAAGTTTCAAGTTCAAATTATGCAATAAAACCTTTGTTCAATCAAATCTAACCCTTCTCTTTTTATTCCTTTAAGGGTCACTCTGACTGATAATAATAATAATAATTCTGTAATTCCATGATGTTGTTGTTGTATCATAAAAATCCAACACCGTTGCAACCCTACCACTAACATTAACAAAAAAATAACTATTAAAAATATTCACTGTCACAAACTGTCATTTCTCATTTTGTGGTTGCCAACTTTCAAGCAGGTCTTAATTTCTTTGAGCAGGTTAGAGGACAGACACAAGCCACTGAAAGAAAAGAGTATAGAGATGGAGGCATGACAGTGATGTCCTATAGAAAATGGGAAGGACACTTTAACATAACAATGAATGATGACCCTCATCAATGAATATGCTGGTTTAGTGTCTGTCTGCATCTGTTTGTTTATAATAAGAAACTGAAACTAAATGACAGCCAGATACAGCACAGCCTGTTCATCCAAAGTAAGGGGTCGCTGGATAACACTTAACTCATGTATAGATTTGAAACATGATTTCACTTGTCTTATGAAGTCCAGAAATATTACAACAAAAAGATACATTTTACAACTTTTGCATATGTTTTTTTTTTATGTCTCTGTTATTCTCTGTATTGTTGTCTTTGATAACTGCAGAGCTGGAGGACAGCTTAACTAAAAAATGCATGCTCACACACACACGGACACACACACACACACACACACACACACACACACACACACACACACACACACACACACACACACACACACACACAAATGGCATCAGCAGTGATGGCACCAAACTTGACATCAGAGACCAGGGAGCATTCTCATATTCATAAGAATGAAATATGAATGAGTGCTGCACGCATGAATACTATGGCGCAGTTACACATTCAAATAAATTAAACATTCGTATTTGCATTCGCAACAAAGTGGATATTGCAGTTCCACTAACGTTGAATATTGTATAAAGGGCGTTTTTGTTCCGGCACACATTGATTCTGTTTGAATGTGATGGAGGCTGCAGCATTTCCAACAAAGGCCTGGAATATTGGACATTTTAAAATCCTTAGAATGTGAGAATGAATGGGAAGCTGCAACCTTGGTGTGGAGCCAACAACCTCCACCTCCACCAAACACCAAAACATTCACACACTGTGTGTCCAGTGTGTCCATCTATATAGCACACATCAGCTTTCTTTGCTGCAATCTGCCCTTCAACACTTTTCCTTTCACGTCACCAGCATCTGTAAAAGTATGAGGTATTTCACATCTCTAAGAAGATAGAACATTTGTGTACAGCAGCATACTGGTGATTCTGGTAGACGTTCATTGAAAGGAATAACTGGAGATAAGACTCATAATTCACCAAGGGTATCATGGGGCTAAGAATAAAGCTCAAATTACGAAAGCTAAATAACAATTTGAGCTTTACAAAAGCTCAAATGTCTTTGTACTTAGCAAAACACCTTTAACAAATTCAACTCTTTCACAGTGCTCGACATTGCCTCCTCCATTAGTTAGTGGTCCTACATCAAAATGCCCAATACCTGATTAGCTGAAGTATTCTTAAAACCCTATTGTAAAAATCAACAGTGCTGTCTGCCTTTTATTTACATCACAGCCTTAGTAGAAGAAATACCAAGTCTCCAGGGATTTTGAGCTGCAAGTGCAACAGAACCAGGTATCTGGTACGAAGAAGTGGCCACTCTTCAGTCTCCTTTGATCAGAAATAAGTAGAGATGACCACTGCAGCATACAGGTAGCAATCAATATGAAGAGGTAAAGTAAAATGGGTATGTGTTCTAAGGTTCTGACAGAACACCACCCGAGAAAATGGCAAAATACAGTGCCTATCATAAGTATTCACCCCCTTTGATGTTTTACCCTTTTATTGCTTTCATAAATCAATCATGGTCAATAAAATTTAGCTTTTTTTAACACAAAAATTTATTGGAAAAAACTCTTTAATGTCAAAGTGAAAACAGATTTCTATAAAGTAATGTTTATGAAAGAAAATTATATAAATGAAAATAATTATTTGCATATTTATTCACCCCCTTCAAGTCAGTATTTAGTAGATGCACCTTTGGCTGCAATCACAGCAGTGAGTCTGTGTGGATAGGTCTCAATCAGTCTTGCACATCTGCCCACTGCAATTTTGCTCCATTCTTCTTTGCAAAACTACTCAAGCTCTGTCAGGTTGCGCGGGTATCGGGCATGAACGGCCCTTTTCAAGTCCAGCCACAAATTCTCTATAGGATTGAGGTCTGGGCTTTGACTCGGCCACTCCAGAACATATACTTGGTTCTTTTTTAACCATTCCTGTGTAGCTTTTGCAGTATGTTTTGGATCATTGTCTTGTGGGAAATAAATCTTCTCCCAAGTCGTAGTTCTCTTGCAGACTGAAAAAGATTGTCCCCCAGGATTTCAGTGTATTTTGCAGCATTCATTCTGCCCTCTATCTTTACAAGCCTTCCAGGTCCAGTTGCTGAGAAACATCCCCACAGCGAATACTATGGCGCAGTTACACATTCAAATAAATTAAACATTTGTATTTGCATTCGCAACAAAGTGGATATTGCAGTTCCACTAACGTTGAATATTGTATAAAGGGCGTTTTTGTTCCGGCACACATTGATTCTGTTTGAATGTGATGGAGGCTGCAGCATTTCCAACAAAGGCCTGGAATATTGGACATTTTAAAATCCTTAGAATGTGAGAATGAATGGGAAGCTGCAACCTTGGTGTGGAGCCAACAACCTCCACCTCCACCAAACACCAAAACATTCACACACTGTGTGTCCAGTGTGTCCATCTATATAGCACACATCAGCTTTCTTTGCTGCAATCTGCCCTTCAACACTTTTCCTTTCACGTCACCAGCATCTGTAAAAGTATGAGGTATTTCACATCTCTAAGAAGATAGAACATTTGTGTACAGCAGCATACTGGTGATTCTGGTAGATGTTCATTGAAAGGAATAACTGGAGATAAGACCCATAATTCACCAAGGGTATCATGGGGCTAAGAATAAAGCTCAAATTACGAAAGCTAAATAACAATTTGAGCTTTACAAAAGCTCAAATGTCTTTGTACTTAGCAAAACACCTTTAACAAATTCAACAGTGCTCGACATTGCCTCCTCCATTATTTAGTGGTCCTACATCAAAATGCCCAATACCTGATTAGCTGAAGTACTCTTAAAACCCAATTGTAAAAATCAACAGTGCTGTCTGCCTTTTATTTACATCACAGCCTTAGTAGAAGAAATACCAAGTCTCAAGGGATTTTGAGCTGCAAGTGCAACAGAATCAGGTATCTGGTACGAAGAAGTGGCCACTCTTCAGTCTCCTTTGATCAGAAATAAGTAGAGATGACCACTGCAGCATACAGGTAGCAATCAATATGAAGAGGTAAAGTAAAATGGGTATGTGTTCTAAGGTTCTGACAGAACACCACCCGAGAAAATGGCAAAATATATATTTTAATCCCTCAGGAAAAATCAGCTGTTGTGCCTTTATTCATGTGTGAAAACTAAACTGAACAGATTTGTTTGGTCTTCCACACCTGGTGATAAGTGAGAAAAATTAAAAAAAAAACAAAAAACATGCCAGTTTATTATGCTGTAAAATCTTAGTTTTAAATCTGCTGAGGGGCTCATTTATGCTCAACGTTACATAAGGAGGCAGTCAGACGGAGCCTTCCGTCCATGCTTTTCATTCATTTTGTCTTTATTTGTGCATGTTTTCTGGTAACCTACAGATACAGATGAAACAGAGCAGTGCCACCAGAAAGCCTGGAGGCACTGCATCGTGGATCAAGTGTGTTCTGACTATAGGAGACTACTTCAAAATTTAAATAATGGTGGAGCGTAATCAATCAGTTATATTGCTTAATTTCAATAGTCAATCCTGATTTATCACATATTAAATTGTATGTTTAAATCCCACAATTTTGCATTTCAAAACAGTTCTTAAGTCAATATTCACAAGATAAATCAAATCTTTTAATCAGCCGACCAATCAGTTGGGATCGAAAACGAACAATTTTGTTTTTTGTTTGTTTTTGAAGTTGATTGAGACATTTAGAAGCCTAGTGGTGTCATTATTTGCCTTTCCATCACAACAGCGGCGAAGGAAAAACACAGCAGCATGTGATTGACGTGGTTAAAAAATTATATATATCGCATCATTTTTGGACCTTAATTGGGTTGTGTTTACCACCTTAACGACATCAGCCACAATGATAATATGGAGTAAGATATACTGAAAATAGTAAAAAGAATTCTCCGTCCATGTCTGAGATGAATCTAATGGGCGCACAGACCACTGCCCTAACATCTACAAAGCTGCCTCCATTTAAAGGTACAACATTATGACCTCTTCCACCGTTGCCTCGACCTTTGTGGTGAGAAACTTTTGATTCTGCCCTCTTGTCCCATTTCTAGGCTGTATCTATGCCAACATAAAGGAGGCATGGAAGTATGACAGTGACCATGTTTGAAACGGACGCGTCTGTTTTTGTATGTAAAATCAGTATACATGAGCATTAAAATGCTTTGATGAGCAACAATGAAGTGGAAAGTTTAAATTAAATTAGGTTTGTTGTTTTCGCATCAACTGCAGGACAGTCTAAAACACCAATGTCCAAGTAAAAGCACTCTGTGTCCTTAGACAGCAGCAGATATTATTGAGTCTTTTGCCATCAGAGAAGCTGAGGCAAATCCTGTACCTGTACTGTTTAAAAGTTAAAAAATATTTGATGTATTACCACTTTCAAAAATCTTTGGCTAACTTAATATGCATTTGGTGAGGGACACACCTGCATGAGATCTCATTCATTCGTTCATTTCGTTGAAGAATCCTTTTCGTATTTGCTTTTTCTACTTTTTACATTTTGCTCTTTCTTTATTATCTATTTAATTTTTTTGGCTTCTCATTTCATTTCTTTTTGTGGCAAAATGCTTGTGCTTTCTTCCGAGACATGTGACACGGAGCAGTGTCTTTGATCAGAAGCGCTGAAAGAGACGGCCCCGGAGTGCAGACGCAGAGCCGTGATCAGCAAAGGGGTGCGCTCACAGGCAGCTTTCCAAAGGAATTAAAAAAAGGAATGTTTTTCCACTGAAGATTTGGAGAAAAGGGCCTTTCATAAAGTAGGTGTTTAGCTGGAAAAATGAGTCATTTTGGGGTTAGTCCAAGATCAAAGCTTGACATCCCTATAGGTACTAATAACAAGGGGATGGTCAACAAATTAGCTCCAAATAAAGAAATTACCTAACAATAAATACTTAATCTCATTTAATAATGCAGAATGTAAACAAACAGTTCTGTTTGATTATGTAAATTGCTTTATTCTAAGGTAAAACTGAAACTAAGTTCACCTAAAACTTAATAATCTTTAACTGTACAGGAATACTGTGTGTACACATGCAACTGTACAGTGCATCAAAGTTAAACCATGAAGTCAGCATGTGATTAGTGTTTACAACTGGGGTCACAATTTTACCCAGAGTTTGACTTAACTTCAGGGTTTGTTCAAAACCTGTGAGCCCCGTCAGACCTCCGTTAACAAGTTTGCAATTTTCCAGATAAAAGTCCTAAACTAAATAGGTGAGTGCATTATTAGTGTCACTTATTTTGTGAATTGCCAAGACTAAAAACGAAAGATCCAAATTGTAAATTGAGAAAAAAAAAGTTTTTACACGTCGTTATCACCACCAGGAACGGGCATATGTCTCAAGTGGATCATGCCTTTGCTTGTGTATGTATGAGTATCCTGTCTTTTCACAGCTATCTGGCAAAGTACTGGACCATTCAGCCTAATATTGTGTGTGCACATTGCTGATAGTATGCTCAAGGACCTCTTGTGGTTATAGTAATTCACAATCGTTTGAAAAAAAATCAGTTTACTGACTTTTATACCATCATTGACTGCTGATACCTCACTCCTCTTAGCAGGCTGGACAAATGACATAGCGAAGGCAAAAGGCATTTCCAGACACTGTCTCAGCTGAAAACACAAAGACTTACTGTCTGTTGCAGACCACATTTTTGCTGTAGCTCAAAAACTGACATCCATTGAAAAGTTTGGTCTAATTCTGAACAGGAGCATCTGCATATTAAAGTAAAAAAACTCTTTGCTGTCATCTTGACTGCATAAGAGCCAGGGGGGACAATTCCACTGGGGGCAGCTTCACAGCGTTCATTATCTGTGGCTAAGTGGCTGCAATCAGCTACAGCAGCCAGTGCCAGAATACAGACAGATATCTGCACTCTACTGAGTGTGCTTTTATAGTTTTGTACACTCAAGCAAACATTTGCTAATTTACACGTCCAGCAGATACGAAGCAATAGTACCATTAATTTTGGATTGTATTTGTGTCCACCTAGTAAATCTAAAGTGTCATTCCCACTGCACAAAAGAAACGGCTATCACCCGCTAACATCAGGCTTTTTAATGCAATGAGAATGTGTACGATCGGCATCCACACCCGGGGCAAATGACTCAGCAGAAGACACGGGTTTTTATCGCCTCTGATTTTATGGGACCACAACACAAGGTGAACGCGGTAATTTCAGCTCCTCAGCAGGCATGATGCAATGACACGCCGTCACTAATTACCCTCCATCTCTTCCTAAGCAGTTAAAAAACTGATCAAAATACATCTACACCAAATTTGAAAGAGAGACTGAAGAAGTACGAGACATAGAAGAGTAGAAAAACCACTAAAAAGTTTTCACAGACCTCTGCTCCTGCTGTTGTCTAGTGTTTACCTGTTCTCCTGCCTGTCCGTGACGTCGCATGGACACACCAACAAAATAACCCATTCTCTCACACACTCACACACACACACACACACACACACACACACACACACACACACACACACACACACACACACACCACACACACACACACACACACACACACACACACACACGACAGAAACTTGACAGAAAGGCATACTCGACAGAAATGGCACTGATGACAGCGATGAGCCCAAAAACCATATAGAGCAGTCAAACAAAACAAAGGACCTAAGTTCCACTAATGCTCTGCAGATTCAAGGTGAAATTTTCTGAGTTACTATTTTTGCATTAGCCATATGTTTTATCGCTTGTATGAATATATTGATCACAGTAACTTTAATAAAGTTTTGCTGAGTTTCTGTGTTTAATTAACAGGTTCTCTCATCATCATCAAGCTGGTTGACTATCTGGACAGACAGATGGAGCCAAAGTGGGCCTGAAAAATAATGAAAAAACCTGGCAAGTCTTATTATTCATAGCAAGAATGATGCTGTCACTTATTCAATCTCAATCTGTCAAGGCGTGCTATGTCTGTATTTGTTTTCTCAGGAAGTTATTTCTCTTTGTGACAACTCGGGGAAACTATTTTCTGCTCGTACATTTTTACAACGTTCATCTGCAGTGTTGGTGCATCTCGAGCAGATCGTAGGATTTCATGAGTCAGCTTCTCTAAAAGAAGGCATCCACAGTTGTTTCATCATATTTCTGTACAAACAACATTGGCCTCTGAAGTCTGACTTCAGTAATTATTCTGATATTTCACTTTGACTCAATTTATCAGTGCAACTTCATTTTGTATGAATCTGCAGCACTGCTTTAATTTTGTATTCAGCAGCTTTCCTCTCCATGGCTCTCTCTTATCAATAATTTAATAAGTACATGCTTTGTGAAAAGTGATCCACGAACCAAGGGAAAACAGTCAACCTGCCTAAATGCATGAACAAACATATGCATATGCAGCACCAGCGTCGCAGTTTACATGTGAGAATAGAGGTTTCTGAACGTAAGTGTTCAGAATGAAATGCAGGGTCAAGACTGGTGCAACACATAACTGCAAGAGTTACCTATATATATTTTTAACAATAGTCTGAAATATTGTTCACATTTGCAGTTAACTCAACTGCCTTGCAACAGCTCTGCTATCACATACAATATAACCTGGCTCTCAGCTTACATGACTAATTCTCCACAGGCTGACAAACCCTGTCTTTTGCTGTAGCGATGTTCTCTGCTGTTACAAAGACTCAAATACAATAACACTGCAAGTTTTCCAACTTTCAGGCTCACAGGCTCTGTTTCACTCTCTTACGCTGCCCGAACAAATCTCACACCAAATAAGAGAAAGCCTCAAAGCCACTGCTTCTGAATATGTCTTTGAAAAAGTTAGATAGGTTATGTCTGCATGGTTTTAGTGGGCTGTGTCTCGCACAACCCAAAACACAATATCACATTTACAAACCAAAATGTCAATTAAAAAAACAACTTTTAATGGGCTTAAGACAAAGCTTATCATAATGTGGTTTATCAAGTATGTCTCCTCGTGCCACCAAATATAATCAGATGCCAGGACAATAAAAGGTCCACTGAAGTTTTGTTTGTTGCTTACAGCCTGTAGGATTCTTTCTTCTGAGTTTATCAAATGTCTCTAGCTACGGCTCAGCAGCAGGATCGATATGAGCGGCAACAAAGTGAAAGCGACTATGAAAACACATTTTATAGTACAAGTTACTAGTTAGATAAACCACCATTACATATGGACCTGATTTTCAGTGTTGAGAAAATCATAGTAAAAAAAAAGTATCGAGAAGGTATATGTTTTTTGTTTGTTTTGTTTTGCAGACGATACAAATTACAGATTATCTATGAGCCATACTGACCAATACCCTTCTCTTTTCTTTTTTTTTTTTACTTTTTTAAGTTATAGCATCTGGTATAGTTGTATTACAATACAGGTGAGGTTGACTGCTCTGAAGTGTATTGGGATCTCCACCAGGAGGAAAAGCAACCTATGCTGTTGCACGTATATCTGTTTTACAAACTGCATGTCTTTTCACTTCCAATAACTCCAAAATAGCATTACCTTCACCTCCAACCTTAGTGATCCCAGTGAGTTTCTCCTTCCCTAAATGGTTAACTTTCCTTTTCACAAACAGCTCCTAAGAAAATTTTTAAAGTATTTACCGTTGTTGCTGTTACTGTTTACTGTAGTTTTTCCCGCGGCGAGAGTCTTTACTAAATCCGGAGTTAACCCCGTCACTCCATTCAGAAGCCTGCAAACAAGAAACAAGAAATGCTATTAAATATTCAAAGACATGACCTAAAAGATAGCAGATTCCAGAGAGACATCTAGTAGGTTACAGATCCCTCTGCAAGTCAAAATACTGTTGTGTGAAAATAATGTGGCAATGAGAGCAGCGATGACCAAAAGCAAGATAGAGCACAAAAAATGGGGTGAGTTAAATATCAGGGAGAGCAGTCAAAACGCCTGCAACAGAACATCAGCAAGCAGAGAGTAACATCTTTGCTGGCCCAGTCTCCCCAACCATTCTCTTCCTCATATATATTCTCTCTTTCTTACTTCTTTTATTGCTGCAAATTAGTGCACGGACATGGTGAATCGTTAAGTACCCTCATGTGTAGTCTTGCACTTCCGCCAGTGTTTTGTTGATATTTCTGACTTTGGAAAGACTCGTCAGGGATTTCTGCCAGTAAAATGTTTTGTAATGTGTCACTCTGTCGCTCATAACTTGTGTAATGTGTAAACCACAACAACTTTGAGATAACCCATTTTAAGACAGTCGTATAATGTGATCAGTACAGCAATCTGATGACTTTGAAACTGCTGTAGTGTCTTGGTGCCATTTTGGGCCATATGCTTGAGAACTTTCAAAGGTCCAGAGTGTAGGATTTAGAGGGATGTTTTGGCAGAAATATAGCATAATATAATAACTATGTTTTCTTTAGTTTATAATCACCTGAAAATAAGAAACTTTGTGTTTCTGTATCCGTAGAATGAGCCAGTCATATCTACAAAGGCACTGGGTACTTGTTTACGGAAAAAACATTGTTTCTACAGAAGCACAGAACGGACAAACCAAGCACTGGCTATCGATACCCTATTTGTGTTTTTGAATTTTTGTGTCAAACACTTGTCAAACAGTAAGCAGTCCCTCCCTAATGAGAGCAGAGAAACAGACTTCTGCAAATACTTCGGCTCCTGGTACAAACCTCCTGAACAATGAACAACAAAAAGTTTCAGCTTGTTGCAATCAGCAACTCTCACCGCTAGATTCCACTAAATCTGCCTAAATGTTACACACTAGACCTTTCAGGGGCTAAAACTGCTGAAAACTTTATACTGTTTGTAAAGTTGAAATATCTCCAAGTACAAGTGGAGATGTGTATATTACCTGTGACTGAATGCAAAATTCATCAGGCTGAAGACATGAATGTGACCTGTCAGACTACATTGTTCACAGCAAGTCCTAAGATTAACACCTGTCTTTGAGACGGAGGCAGTTAATATCAGCCGGGGCCACGGACTGACAGTGATTGAATCAAAATTACACATCCATCGCAGATTGACAGTGCATTAGCTTGCAAATGAGGCTTTCAGAATGTCTTTTTTGACACGGAAAAGTTGCGGTGAGGGGCAGCAATTCTGCCTTCACATCATCTCAATATTTTCCCTCCTCTAGTGGTTTTCTAATGGTCCTACTTAAGTAAGACCTTGTGCTGCTTTATCACACTGAGTGTTGCAGTGCTGCCTGACAAGAAAGGGCATTTCTATTGAAGTCACTGATGTCAGCCATCACCGCTGATAGCGTTCTGTCACGTGCAGTACAGTGCACGGGCATAAAAGCATTCAGACCGGACTTGACTTTTTTGCTTATCCTATATTTTTTGACTTATCGGACAAGTATCATCAAAAAGTGGCTGTTCTTCTTATTCCTGATCCCACTTGAGTGCTCTGTTTGAGTTACGAGGCTGGAGCTGTCCGCTCCCTCCAGTGTAAATCTATGCAGGCGGTCTGAATCACAGACACGATGTCATCACTTTGTTTGCAGGAAACAACGTTCTGACACCTCGGAGAAGAGTGGTGGCGTGCTGTTGGTCCCTGGAGAGACACTTTCCTGGCAAACGAGGATACTGTCAAAATGCATGCACGCGCACACACAGATAGACAAGACGGCAGACGATTTAAGCAAGCAGACAGCATCGGAGACGGAACAAATCCACAGACACACACACACACACACACACGCACAAAAGATTTAACAGTAGGCAAGATTGCAGGGTCCAGGCAGCACTTTCACACCTCTCCGTCTTCCTCATCTCTCATTTGTCCCTCTTTTGCGATGACAGGGCCCAGAGGGAGAGTTGTGTGAAGGACAGGAGCGAGGGATGCTGTTGATGTGTGTGGGCTCCTAGTTTGAGGAGTGCATGTGTGTGAAAATGTATGACGGGGCAATTCGAGAAAGAAATAACATTTTATTGTAGGATGATTAAGTCTTGTTTGTTCCTACCCAGAAAAAAATTATGTTGTCAAGCACCGCTGGCATTAGATTAATACATTTGTTTCAAGGTAACTGGTCTTTATTCTTCTAAGTAATATGTTAAAGCTAAAGTTTCAGATTCAGAGTGCTGCACTGGATATCAGCGTGGCTGTGCTTCAGTCTTAAGCACAAGCCGTAGACCTGGTGCTGAAAACAGTTGTGTTAGTTGGTGAGCTTTAGAGGTTCTGGTAGGCAGATTTTGTTATCTTTAGAAAAAAAACAGACTAGCTGTTTACCTTTTCTGCTAAGCTAAGCTAACTGGCTGCAGCTTCACATTTAATGGACAGATGACATTGAAGTATCAATGTTGATATCTAACTGTCCTTCACAAAAAAAGTAAGCGCATTTCCCAAAATGCTGAACTACTGTAATACAGATCCAGTGTGTAGGTTTTCGGGGGATATATTGGCATAAATAAATATAATGGGTATGTTTTCTTTAGTGTATAATTTCTGACCTTGAATGAGATGTTTATCTATACAGAGAGAGTAGGTCTTCATCCACAGAGTCCGCCGTGTTGCACTACCGTGTTTCTACAGTAGCCCAGACAGACAAACCAAACAGTGGCTCTAGATAGGGCTTTATCGCTTTGTTGTGTCAGCATAGTTAGTAGCCCCTCAGCAACAAGCAACATCAGAGAAACACTAAACTGTAACATGAAACTGCTTTATTAAGTGTTTTTACTGTTTTAAATCAACAGGTGTATTTGTTTTGAAGAGGAAGAGACCTTTGCAGATAATGTGGCGCCTGATTTCTAATGTTAAACTGCTTTACGCAGTGATTTTACTGGTTGAAATCACCTGTTCCACTTGTTTTGGAAAGGAGGAGACCTATGTCAATAATTCAGCTTTTCGAAACAAACAAACAAAAAAAAAAACCTTCTGAAGAATCCCCTGAACAATGAACACGAAAGGAATTATAACCGGGAGTTCAAGTTCGAAGAAGTATCAGCTGGTTGTAATCTGCAATTCCCATGACTAGATGCCACTAAACCAGACAGGCAAGGTTCACTCACACATCACATGTCAACGTTCACCGAGTGGAGTTTGATGCAGGAGCAAATTTAGCCTTACTTTTCCATGAAAGTGCATCCAACGATAGCAGCATTGAAATTAATTCACTTTACTTCAGAATTTTGCTATTTTAATGCTTTTGTTTGCATGCCATCAGCACTATCAGACAAGAAGAACCTGAACCGCACACACACAGACCTGCATTTATTTTCATAGGCTGTTATCAGTGATACTGATTACTGTGTGCACAGTGAGAGAAGAGGGAGAGACAGCAATGCTTTGCTGCTGCCACTGTGCTGCTGCCACTGTGCTGCTGCCACTGTGCTGCTGTGCTGCTGCCACTGTGCTGCTGCCACTGTCTGTGCTCTGCTGCCACTGTGCTGCTGCCACTGTGCTGCTGCCACTGTCCTGCTGCCACTGTGCTGCTGCCACTGTCCTGCTGCCACTGTGCTGCTGCCACTGTGCTGCTGCCACTGTCCTGCTGCCACTGTGCTGCTGCCACTGTGCTGCTGCCACTGTCCTGCTGCCACTGTGCTGCTGCCACTGTCCTGCTGCCACTGTGCTGCTGCCACTGTGCTGCTGCCACTGTCCTGCTGCCACTGTCCTGCTGCCACTGTCCTGCTGCCACTGTGCTGCTGCCACTGTCCTGCTGCCACTGGGCTGCTGCCACTGGGCTGCTCAGTTTATTCTGAGCGTCAAGCCACAAAAAGACTCTGAAAAGTCTGTCGCTTAGCACACCCGTAGATGAGTGTACAGCCAAATAAGCAAGATAATCATTTATAGAGAATTTATTATAAATAGCTCATTTGATTCAGATTTCTGCACTAGTATAAACTTGAGGAGACAATCTAGCTTTAAGCACCGATACTGTTTAATTCCTAAGGTGTCATGACTTCTTTCAAGTGCTTTTGCTAAGTCTATGGTAGGTTTACTTCAAGTCAGACACAGTTTACTTTGGCCTGATCTTTAGTTTTGAGAGATCTTACCAAGTTTTTTTTTTTTTTGGGCAGGGGGGGTTTAGATGTGTGGAGCTTGTGGATGTGTTCACAAACTCACATAGTGTACTCACATATTTGCACTGTGTGTTTGCATCTACATGCGTGTTCGGCAGGTACTGACAATTTAGCATTTAACACCTGTGTGCCAGCGTCACCTCCGAGCCTCTCCGCTGCTCTCTGCCTCCACAAGATGCCACTTTCTTCAACAGGCTGAAAATGGAGTTGACTCCAGCTGAGTTCCCCACGAGAGTACACACCGCGGGTCTGCGGGGAGTATATTTCAACACTCCACATGAATAATAGCAGCACTTTGTATTGAGGGAAATCTCTCTCTACCGTACACCCCCTCCTTTTTACCTCTCTCTGGCTCTCTGGAGACCTCGGCTGCTCACCGCAGGGGGACATTTCTTTAAAGTAAAGACGCTGACCTTTACAAATAGAGGTGGACTGGGGCCAAGACTACTGCTCGCTATCTGTGTATCACCATATGGGAAAGATGCATTTATGCCACAAATAGCTCAGGAGGCACACTAAATGGGCTCACATGCTTTTTGTGTTTTTTCATCATCTTCTATTTTCCAGCCGATTTCTGGAGAGTGGTGGGAATTGGCAAAGAAAGTTTGATGACACAGGCTCAAACTTTTCATAACGTAAACACCCGATGATGAAAAACACTCGAGCAGTGCTTGAAATTTATAAAAGGCCTTCTGCCGAGTGTGAAAGTAAATGGCTTTGGTAGATATCTGCCTGATACCAAAGCCACCGCTCAACAGGAAAGTAACATCCTATTATATTTGTGATATTAACTTTTCTGTTAATAAAAAGCTATGAATCTGTGTCTGTGAATTCTCCTTTTTATCAGTTTCTATTCAACAGCCTTACACTTTTCTTTCACAGAGGGAACAATGGCACTTTTTTTATTCCTATGTTCACATGAGTGACCTTTACCGTTTTACTCCACACACAGTTTCATTTCTACATGCCAACATGTCTAAATAAGAACTGGCCTCTCTGACAGGCGAAAATAAATAGTAGGATTAATGCATTAAATAGACTGTCTGATCTTAACTCTACCCTAAAAGATTAATCAAAACGCACAAAATGGTCAAAGATGCTACGGACAATGATGTTAAGTAAGAGCTTTAAAAAAGCCTAGCTAAAATCCAGAGTTTATAAAGTCTAAACTAACGTCCTTAGGAGTTTGAACTTGAAAAACTGAACTCAAGCATCCGAACTCTGAAAAGGAGAATTTTAAATTTCCTATTGGTACAATAATCATCTGACATAACCAGTTTAACTGAGCTCTGGTGATTACACTTTACACATTACAATGCACCAACAACTAAATCACCCTCCGTCACAGCTAGATTTTAAAGCTGGACTGTAAATTAGGAGCACTATTGGAATATATAGGCAATACCGTTTGGTTATTTATTGCGCAGCAGAGACAAAGCAGCGTCAGGGCCACTTAAAGTGAAACTTAACAATTCATTCTGCTGGTTCATTCTGGCTGTGAAAAGATCAACAGATCAATTATTCACCCCTTGAGAAACATTCTGCTGTGGAGGAGAAAAAGAAGTCACAAAGAGCTCCACCTGCTGCGCTGTGTATAAAAACCCACAAAAAGATCGGATACTACAGTGAGGACACAGAATGATCCAAAGGGACACAAAGGCATTTAAAAGATGCCGATGCCAAAAAATAAATAAATGACACCCCCAACCAACCCGCCCACCCACCAAGCCTCCTATCGCCACCTACAACCACAAACACTGGCATTCTGCGGGAAACACTGCTTGTTACCTACACTTTTGTTTTCAGTCATACAAGTACCGTTTCGTAAGTTTTGTTTAAGTGTGTCGAGAGCTGTACATAGTGCTACTGTGCTGTGTAATAACAACATGAACATTGATTAAAAACAAACTAATTTTGCATCAAGAAATGCAAGATTTCAACTCTTGAAACCAAAAGCCAGTCTCACCTGATTTGCAGGTTCTCACAGCTCCAAAAACGAAAATTGAAAAGCATTTTTTTAAGGATGCCTTATTTTTATAAATCAATTGAAGATTCAAAAGCTAAATGGGTAATATTTCCCCTGAAAAAAATCTAAACAATTAAGTAACATAGCATCTGCAGGTATGACCTATCACTTCCTTTACAATAACACTGGTATAATTTTTAACATTATTTTTTTTTAAATCAGGCTGTGATAACGGCAGTATTCCGACTTTTTGACATAATGTCTTACTATTACGCAGAGCAACAACAACCATGGCTGACCACCGACTGATGGTCTGTGTTGAGTGACACAGCAGGAAGAGCAAAGGAGAAACTGCAGAGCGTTCAGGTCAAGGTGGACAAACAACTCAATCTTTTTGGATTTTTCTCTCTTTTTCTTATTTTGATGCTATAGTACACACTTGAAATTAATTCTAACATATTGTTGTAATATTTTGTCGTACCATCAAGAATATCGTTATCGCATATATACCCTGAAATGTTGTGAAATTATTTTAGGGCCACATCAACCACCCCAAATGGCATCATGGGCAACTGAATCAAAAGGTTGTATCATCTGGGGAGCATGACTGTTTCAAAGGTTTCACAGCATTGACCATTAGATTTTGAAATTTCTGGTGTGTGTGTGTGTGTGTGTGTGCGTGCGTGCGTGCGTGCGTGCGTGCGTGCGTGCGTGCGTGCGTGAAAAGTTTGGCCTGATAGTGTTTTTAGAGTAAAGTCAAGGAGTCACAAACAACATTAGGATTTTTCCTCTATGGAACATAAATATCCATAACATAATTTCTGACAGCTTCTCATGAACCGAAGAGTTGTTCAAGCGGGCACTGTGACGTGGCAGTGGTGCGAAACAAAAGGTCAGCAGGTCACTATAAACATTAGGAGTCACTCTCCAGGGACCACAAATACACCAAATGCCTTGATAGTCTGACATGTACCTGCCAAGAATCCTTGCTCCAGCACTAAGACAAAACTTTCACCAAATTCTGATCGAGTGAAGAAAATAAGTCGTACCATAGTCTGTTTCATTCGTCTGTACAGCACTGCGGATAATGATGACTTTTACTAGTACTAGCGTTGCAACGGAGTGTATTCTCCATCGCTGGAGACGTAACATCAATGAAGCTCTCACATTTCTTCTTACTTTCTCCTCCTCCTCCTTTTCCCCCCAGAACCCAGAGAGCAACTAGTAAGATTTTTATGACAATTTTATTATTCCAATACAGGCAGGAGACTGTTAAATGCTTTCAAATGAATGCACTGTATCTTTTAAAATAAAAAATGCTGCATACTTTTAAACACTTTGCTCAGTTTTTTTTCCTAATGGTCAGATGAAGAGTTCAATCTAGACAAGTTAGCTGGCAAATATATTTCATATTGCAATTCGGTTGACTAAGGACATGAGTGAATGGTTAGACACACAGTGCCCTAGAGTAAGAGCCTAATACCATTACTTCTGCAGACCCTTTTCTATTTGTTTTATCAAGGATCAGTTTTGAATAAAGAGTTAATTCTGAATTTAATTGTGACACCAAAAATCAGAATCTAATTGAATCATGACATTTGCAAAGATTTCAACCCAACCGGCCACTGAGGGATCATTCTCTGAACATAAGGAAGATTTTATAGCATGAAAAAATGCAAAAACTGATTTGATATGTGACATATAAATGCTAAATGTAACATTTCATTTTTTATCAGCTACATGTTTATTGCTTGCCTTGTTGATATTACGATACTTGCTCTATTTGAATATTTTTGATAACACAAGGATACAATGCATTAAAAAAGTAAAGGGCTCTGCAAAGCTGCAAAGTTAAAAATCACAAATCTGTATTTGAAACTAAAGTACAGTATCATTTTATAAGTACAAAGAAAAAGGAATTTCAGCTGTTGTTCTCTGGGTGCAAGTGCAGTGATCTGTTTACCATTAAGGTGGTCGATGGGTCACAAAATACAGGACTTTTCCTGGAGACTGTTGTTCAGAAATGTCTGAACTATGATTCATTTTGTGGTATGGTTGTATGGTTGTGGTATGGTTGTGGTAAAGTAAATGTGGTATAACCACATTTACTTTACTTTCTAAATCTAACCTCCATAACTTTGCATTAATTACATATCTTTATGCTCACAATGTAACTTTACATTAAAGAAGTAACATCATTCATGGGGCGCTAATTCACAGGCTATCACAAAAGCTGTTGTAGGTGCATTTTCACGGGATATCATACAATGCATTGTTGTATGTTGATAGGGAAGGGTCACTGCAAATAAATATTAAGTTGCTCTGAGTGACTTGAAGAATCAATGCTGAGAAAGAAAGAAGCTGTTCTGAATGCCCCGCACTTTACTTGGACAACTAATGTTGGTTTTTCATTTAATTTGTCTCCATTCTGGTAATCTAAACTGAACTGGAGGGGCATTTTACTTTTGGAAAATGTTTCAGATGTAAACACAAGGTTATTTTGTTTGTACCATGACAGGAAAAATGGCATTTTAAGAAACAGAATATTTCAGGTTTAATGTGAGACTAAATTACTTTTGGAAATTCCTCAGCAGTACAAAGCGTTCGACTGAAAGTTTCCTTTTATCTCCAAACACACACTCATACACACACACAGGCACACACTGCATATTTCTGTCCAAACCAAACCAGAACCCGACAGAGGCTGACTGGCGTTGTTTTTTTATGTCCACACCTGAACCGAGCCCGTTGCTGTGTCATGTAATTGTTGCTACCATGGTTACAGCTTTTCTGCCCAACACAGATAATGGGTCCATCATTTTTGTTTATTGCCCAATATATCTACACTAAAAGAAACTTAAAGCAGCATGTCAAGCCAACCCAAACATCATATGGAAAGATTTGTCCAAACCTGGCCCTAGTTGTAAGAAGAGCTGTAAAAGTTATGCCACTAGATGTCATTAAACAAGTTCTGAATGCTTTAGTTTACAGCTCAGTTGCTGTTTTGTGATTGGTCCAATCTTTCAACAAAAGAGATTATTAAATTACAAGTAGCTCAAAACAAAGTGTGCATCACAGTCTTCTTATAGAACCAATGTAAAAGACATGCATGACAGACGAAGGTGGCTAACTGTAAGTAACAGATCCATCTATGCTGTGTTAAATTTAATCAGAAATGTACTGGTGACATGATCACTTATGATATTATGTGAAATGGTCAGGTGGAATTCATTGCCAGTGCAAGAGAATATTAAGGATTGCTTCAAAATTTGGTTAGAACAGTATCTCCAAACATTTCAAGGATTATAAGTGAATTGTGTTCAGAATGGTGTAAGAATAATATATACCTTGTTGAAAGTAGAAATTCCCCTTGGAACGTGTTTTTAATACCCTATTATATGTATGACAGCACGGGATGGATAAATGGTTTGGGCAGTGTCAAATTATAACTGTATACCAGGGTATTTAGGAATCTCAAAGTATGTTTGTCAGTACTGTCATAAATACAGGCCCTCCTCTTTCTAATTAACTTAAGAGTTCAGAATTTGGTCTTTACTGATGGAACAGGAAGCTGAGCTGAAAGACACCACGGCACCTAGTGTTGAAGGGATATGTTACAGGACTGTAAACAGTCAGTGGCCAGCAACGGCAGAGAGACCGTTGGGAATAACGGCCTGTTTTTTACGTCTAACTTGGTGAATTAAGGATTTATTGGATTATTGTTGGAACAGTGAATTTATTAACTAGATTACTAGCAAGAGTAATAAAGACTGTTGAGGTGAGTATGGTGAGTTAACGAGGCAATTAATCCTTTTTAGTCTTTCATGACGTTCACAGTTGTATTTCTTTGTTTAATACGGAAAACGTGAGAATATTACTCTTCCTAACATTTTAACCGTCGGGGGATGGGGGTGTGGTGTTAGCGTTGCACACCTATACCATCATTTACAGAATACCCTGGTGAAATTTCAGGAAGGTACTAAGGTATGAAAAATTAGATACCACTCAGACCTAATGGATAAATAAAGGTCAGTCAGACGATGAATTATGATTATTAAGACTTACTATCTATTTGTATAACGATCAAGGTCAAGTCTGATATGAATTATGAGGAATTGTGACTAAATTATAATTCTGTGTTTGTCTGTGTTTTATTTTTTGTTAAAAGGATGACAATTTGTTATTTTCCATACTCTTTTTTTTTTTTTTTTTTAACAAAAAAGATGATATGTCTGTTGTGTTTATCTGTGGTACTGTTGTAAGTGTGTATGAATGTGAATATGAATGTTTGTGTGTGGATCCTCAGAGGAACAGCCAATGCTTATACTGGTGCTAATGGGGATCCAAGTAAAGAAAGAAAGACCCTTCAAGTCCCGTCCAGCCTGGGTTAGGTATACGCACTCTCACACACACATACACACTCATACACACAAGCAGTCACTGGTGCTTGTTCCCTGCCAGCCAGAGCTGCCAACCACCCTGCAGTCTGTGCCTTTTTTTTTTTTGGTATGGTAATATCCAGACAGGAAGCAGAGGAGAGTGAAGAGAAAGGAGACAAACAGCTCACATCAAAGACTAACCCATTCTCTTCCCCTGACCTCTCTTTTATCTGCATATGTTTCTTTCACATCACACACTGAAATGCTGCTGCATATTCACTCATTTTGATTATCTTTACACTCTTCTTTAACTAATATAAATTCTTGTTTCTAAATCAAAACATTTCCATATATAGTTCCTGTTCAAAATAAAACAATGTATGCCCACATTCAATGATCCTGTCTTTCTCTCAGGAGAAGGAGGCACAGAAGATAGTGGGCGCCTCTCCAGGGTGTCCTTTGGATTAGGTTGAACCACCTGGACCTGCAGCACTTCACAGACACACAGGCAGACGAACAAAAACTGGGAGGAATAGGCCAGCTGGTGTGTGTGTGTTTATGTGTGTGAGTTATGAGATATGCAGAGCTCCTTGTGCCATTCCCAGTGGGTTTCCTATCACAACACATTACACACTTTCTACCTCTCACCTCCTTGTAAATCCATCTCTCTCGTACACACACTCTTAAATGCACACACACTTCACTGCAGAATAAAACACCACACACACACACACACACACACACACACACACACACACACACTCACTCACTCACTCACACTCACACTCAAACACCAAAACACACCACACACACACACACACACACACAATGCTCTATAGCTGAGTAACAGTCAGAGACAAAGTGCAGTGGGAGGTTTGGATGCGGTCCCAGTGTTTATTGGGGAGAAGGCCAGTGGTGGAGTGATGCTGAGAGCCTTAGTGGACCCACTCTACCTCCCACATGACATCCTCTTAACGTTGTACACACAGAACGGGAAAGCTCAGTGGTTATACTTTGATGGAATGAAATTCAAAAGGGGCTACTTAAGAGTTTTGCTCTGAATACATATTAATTTCAGAAAACAAAAGCCCTGACCTGTGGTTCATCACAGACAGGCAGGGGGGATGATTCTGCATTCTCTTAAATGGATTTTCAGCAGAATACTATCACAATGACATGATTGTTTTACTTCTGTTTCACAAAAATTACTCATGCAAATGAAGCTTTGAAAGCAAGTTGTAGTCATAATCTAAAAAAAAAGCATTTAGCAAAGTTAGTAAAGGATTTTAGCGATGAATTACATTCAAGCAGAATACAGTTCATTCAGTGAACTTAAACTTGAACCCATACTGTACAGTGGCTGATACATTAGTGAATATAAGCTTGAGTTGTACATTATAGGTACATTATATTGAATTGGTTTTCAGTATATGTTGGGGAATAAATAACTAGAAATGTCATTACAAAAATAGCAAAATACGTTTGAGGTGATTTAAAAAAAAAAACAGTGTCTTTATGCACATAGACATAAAATTAAAGTACTATAATACTGTAAACCAAGAGAGTGCCTCAGGGATTACATTCTTCTGTAGGGTCACAAAGAAGTTAGTTTCGCCCCGGTTCCCGTACCAAAAAGTCACTGGGAGTTTTCCATTGAATTTTGGATTATTGCAGAAAAGGAGCTCTGTGGCAAACAAAAGTTTATGATACCTACACGTTTTGCTCAGCAAGATAATATTCACGAATGAACACAACTTTTAGGATTTTTTGAAGAACTTGATGAAAAAATGGCCCTCATTAAAGTACTATACAGGGAATCTGAGACACTTTGCAAAAGACTGGAATTAAGTCATGACCAAATAAAGACACTCAATAGGAAACAAATCCCTCCAGTTCCTGATTTACAAGCACGCAGCATGAGAGACTTTTTAGTTTTCACCAGCATTTCCCCAAAAAGAACCCAGAGGACCATGAGAAATCAATACAGGAATTCATGAGCACACAGTTTAAACTTCCCGCAGAGACAGTCAGCAGCATCACATTGCACCACGCACACCATCTGGGACTGAAGAACAACAACCAACCACTACCGACCAGATCTACATGCAGGCACTGGAAACTTGAACTTATTAAGTGATGAGGGAAAAAGCTCAACCGAAAGACTAATCACACACACACACACACACACACAGACCTACAGTTTATAAGTGCAGATATCCAGTGGCTCATAATAATATTGACATTTGATACCTCCAGTATCAAGGATATATATGGTTATTACAAGGAGTGCACATATAGTAATCAGACTGTGATAAAATGATTGTTTTCAGCTCACAAAAATACAAAACGACCCATCAGTATAAGAGGTAACATTTGAAGCAATTGACTTGCCTGTCAAAATGACAAAACCGTTCGTGAGTGACTTCTTCCTCACCAGCAATTCAATTATCACCCAAAAATTTCAGGATCCACCTCATTGTTATTAGAGACCATGCCTCCTGTAACACTAGCGCACTCTTTCCAGAGACCCTGGATTTGGCAGTTATGCTGTATTAAAAGAGTTGAAATAAACAATTCTCCAAAGGCTGTTACCCTCTCTTCTGCAAGAAACAGGAAAGGCTGTATTAAGAGGAAAAAAAAAACAGTCTTCTATGTTTACTAAAAAAAGTAAGAGAAAGAACAAGTTGGAAAAAGAAAAAAATAAATAACTTCATAATGTGAATTGTGTAACACAAGAGAGGAATTGAATGAACAAAGACCATACACATTTCAACTAAATGTAGTTATAAATGAGAGAACTTAAGTACTATTACACAGACTGCGACACCAAGATGCTAACCACAACAAACAAGTGGCAGATGCTTTGCAAATCGAATGAAAGGAGATGAAGAAACAACAACCCAGTCATTAAGTAGTTGGCAGGGAAGTTTTGTAGTTTTTATGCCAGCTTATATTAGACAGAAAAGGATCCAAGTCAAGAAGATATCAACTAATTTCTATCAGTAATGACTTACACTGACTTTACAAAAAGCATCTATCCAAACACCTAACACAAATCATAAGATCAGTCTCTATGTAGATGACATACTGCTGGTTATACAAAAATCCTCCCTCATTATTACAAGTGATTATTTGACCTATTGGATGATTCTGCAATATCTGAAACCTCTCTATTAACTGAACCTTAAATTCCATCCTTTTGCTGAATACTGTAGCAACAGCTGGGATTTGACAGCCAAAACCACCTATCTCATTATGCTGAAGTCCTATTGCAAATTTAGGCAATTAGGTTTCTCCGAGGCTGGCAGAGGTGTTCAAGCTTAACTTAACTTCACTGCTAAAAACAACATATGACCTCCAGCACTGGAGGATCCTACCGACATTAATTTTGAGCAGAATGGCCTCAGAGTTAATTAGCATCCCTTCCTCGAACAAAAATATTATTATTTTATTATTATTAACTAAATCTGACAAAATGAAACCCATACAATCAATATAATTGGAACCAGACTTATCAATCAGTAATACTGACATTATATATGGTGTATATTTTACAATATATATATTTATTCATTTAATTTATTGTGTGACACCTGTTGCCCACAACCAAAAGAAACTATTAATGTACAGGTGATAATGTCAATAATAAGATTACTTTATGTTGGTTTTGTTGCTGTTGGGGTCGTTGGTAATACAATCAATATTATCATTCTGGATATACAGGTATTTCTAATCAATAAAGGGCAACAGTTTACATCCCCTTGTTTTATCACTAAATCCTTGTAACTGTACTGTATTAATTGTTCTGTTCTCCTTATGTTGTCCTATAACTGTTTTGTATTTTGTCTTGCATAAAGGAGACAAAGTAAACAAATAATCCAGTATCTCCCAGAGCACAATAAGAATATTATAGCATTCTCTGTAGGAATAGTTGATTAAAAATGTTCCTGCTTACTTTTGGTGAGCTTTCAAAAGTTGCATATTTCACATAAAAATACATACTACACAAGCAAAGTTTAGGCACACAGGACAAAAAATATAACAGGGAGATTTAAAGGCGAATGACAACACACCCCACTGCTTTTCCAAACGGACTACTCAACTACTATACATTAACGCATGTATTGGAAATGTATTGGTAACAATCAAAGACATACGTGTATTGAGAGATTTTAAAGGGATTACATCGTAAGCACACTGGTCAAATTATGAGCCGCAAGTGCACTAGCCACATAATTTTTTGGGGGAGGGCTGCAACTGCAGAGCCATGACAGATCATTTAATAACACAAATGCTATAAGGCACTGCAAAACAAACAACAACAGAGAAACTATCCAACCCAGTACGTGAGACGTGTATGTAAGACCTGTCAGAGATGACATGCAGTTCCAAAACTAACCAGAAACATCTCCTTTCCATCACTATGTGGGTGGTTCACAATCACATCTATCACACCCTCTGTGGGTTGTGTGAGGCTTGCTAGCTACCATAGCTGTCATCCTAATATGATGGATTTTGATGAAATGCCTCCCACAAGATTAGGAAGAGGTACTGGAGCTGTCAAGGGTCATACACTGTGGACGTCCATCTGAATTATATGCTGCCTTCACTCTACTTCACTCTAACTGCCTTTAAAACAGTTTTAAAAATTCTAATATATGCTGATGAATCTTGCAGGCATGCTCTTAAGTAGGGAAAGCTCACAAGCAATAACTACTTGTCACGCCTCATCCTGTTATTATTTCTGCAGTTAATTTCAGGCACACCCCACACAGAGTTTGACAGCGGGACTTTGGTTGGTGTTGGAAATAGTCACCGCACCTGAGGGCAGATCTTGGGGTTAACATGAGGATCCCAATTCTGGCAGGGTGTCAATACAAAGCAATTTACGGGACCCCATGAAGAATCGACCCCCTAGATAACAGGCAATTTCTCTGCTCTGCTGGTCACCACGGCCCGCAGAAGACCAAATCAAAGCAGAGAGAGCTAAGCAGTGACGGAGAGAGGGGGAGATTGGAAGAAAGAAGTGAGGGGATGTGATTAAGACCAGCACATAATATAGATCATCAACACATGCCTACAGTTTTGCCCTGGGTAAGTTCACAAATACACTCATACGCAGGTTTAAGCATACATAGCATGCAAACAGAAACCAGACACACACACAGGCTGGCACATTTCTGCATGCACACACACAAAAAAAAAAAATCTGGCTTACACACCAACACAGAGCAATTCCTCTCACACAGCTGATATTGATGCAGCTAAGGAGAGGGAGGATGTGAAAGCAGCATTAGGCTATGGATAAGCAGCAGAACCAGACTGAGAGAAGGAGACAAAATTAAACAGAGATGCAAAGCAGGCAGACTCATGCTGGAAGGAGAATTAATTAATAAAGTTATTAAAAGGAAGGGAGGAGAGTTTTTTTAACCCAAAATGTTGTATTCATAGCATATGGACAAAAGTTTTCCAATTTTGGTGTGGAACAATGGGAATGGCCTGCAAAGAGCCCTGACCTCAACCTCATCCAAAACTCTTGCAATGAGTGGAGTGCTGCCTGCAAGCTTCAAGGCATTTATGGGAACAAATTTCTGGTGCAAGGTTCTAAAATCTGGTCGAGAGTTTCCCCTAAAGACTGTTTTTTTTTTCTGTCGGCATTATAACTGCCATGCTTTAGGAATTATGTGTTCAATTATCATTAATGGCTATAATGTTAAGGTTTCGCCATATTTCCAGCCAAATAATGGATATTTATACACCGATGTACAGTGAAACAGTGGAGAGACAACTGCAGAGCATGAAAGCCGAGTCAAGACTAGCACTGAGATGAGACAGTGAGAGAGAGAAAACAACTGACACAGAGAGCGATGCAGAGGGAGAAAAAGATTTAAAGAACACACCACTTGAAGCAATGTCTCTTCTGACATCATCACATACTGCCTGAAACAGTGCCAGGCATATGCAATGAAGTGCAAAGGATTCTGGGTAAAATCATAAGTTCGCCTGCTGCCAAGGGTGAATCTCTGAACTCAGTCTGAGAGGCAAAGGAAAGCTGGGAAAGCTCCACTAATCCAGAGCCAGTCTGTCAAGAAGTGAGTAATGGTGAATGACATCGCTAACCTCCCCCAATCCTTTTTTAACATTTTATTGTTTCTTCTTCAAAAGGGTACACATGCCCCATGTTTGTCATTTTCAGTCTTAAAAAATGTCCTTGGCTCTTTGCTTTCTTGTATTTCCTGCATGTATTCATCTTACCTGATACGTGATTTTTTTTTTGGTGTGTGAAAACTTTTTTAAAAATTGTTGTTTTTCTTGTCCCACAACATGAACGCTCTGTTGTTTGTGTGAACGGGTTTATGTGATTGCCTATCAGTACCAATGACCCGATGACTACTCTTCATAAGTTGCAGAATTTTCTCACTTTTCAAATTAACACTTCTCACCTATACTGTTTGTTGCATGAAACAACAGTAAGACTACGGGTTCTTTTCATTATGCTAACTTATTATGCATCCTCGCATCCTTTCTCCTGTTATATGCACCTCAAAAAGACAAGGAGCAAGGAAGCTTCTGGAGAAGCATAGAGCGAGGAAACTCAGGTGTATCCTACAGAGAAGTCTCTTATCAAGTGGCACGGCATATAAATGCTGCACCTCCCCCAGTGCCTATGGAACCTATTTCTCATTTGGCAGCTTCTGCTCCTCTGTCCTTGTGTCTCGTTCTCACTTTCATCTCATACATCCTTACTGGGAAGAGTTAAGACGCAAGGCAGAGAAGCAACTGAAGGAAGCAAGGAGACGAGTTGAAGGTTTTACAGCCATGTTGGCAGCTCTGTGAGGCTGTTTGTAAGCACAGCAGCATTGTAAGTTAAAGGTGGACATCAGCATGCTAACAGGCTCATAATGACAATGTTAATGCAATGATGTTTAACATGTTTACCATCTTAGTTAACATGTTAGCATGATGCAATTTGATAGTTAAATACAAAGTACAATTGATGCACATGGCCATAATGAAAGTCTGACCCAATTACTCTTTTGAGGAAAAGTCAGGGGGTGCCAAAAATTATTACAATTCATCTTTGTGAGGACGTGAATAACTTAGATAAGAAAAATTTTCATAAAAAAAAAACATGACCTCCTCATGACCACCTCATGGTGCGACAGGATCATCAAAGTCTCATGTGAGCATACAAGTGACATTCGGAGTTCCCCAAGGCTCCATTCTGGGGGTTTTCGTGTTAACATTATGATCGGGTTTTGGAGTATTCAGTGTGTGTGTTCAAGCACGTAGACAGCATATTCTGTTTATGAAAAACATGACAATACAAGCTGGAGTGTTCTGAAGGGGTATATACTGTTATGTATATGCTGAATGTGTATAACCCAATTTTTCCATGCTGCTTGAGTCATCACAGACACCAAGGAAGTGCATCACTTCACAACAGTTCTGCTTCCTGTTTGTCAGAGAATCAGCTTAATGCTCAGTCAATGTTCCCTAAATAAACAATGGTTGATGATAATGATAAGGCACAACATGGGTGCGGTGTTAAGCTGACCATCTGCCAACGTATGAACCATCAAGACCTTTCAGGTCATCTGGGACAGGTGTGCTTTGTGTTCCCTGAGTCAAGACTAAACATGTTACTTTATATGCACCACATATCTGGAAAAAAAACTCCCAGAAAATTGCAGGTCTGCTGCAACTCTGAGGTCTTTTAAATTAAGGCTGAAGACTTTTCTTTGCCTTTTATTAAGTCAAATATTTATTCATTTCTTGCACTGCATTGTAACTGCCTATTCTCATATTTAATACTTGTCTTAGACCCTTTTTTATTTTCTGTTCTCCAACTCTTTAATGGTGCTTTCAATTACAAGTCCTTTTATTAAGTGTTTCTTTTATACTTTGTATCCATGCTTTTGATGTTTTATGTTAATACAAAGCACGTTGACTTATCTTGTTGCCGAAATGAACTGTATAAATACGTAGACTTGCCTTGCCTGTGGATTCATACTCTGTAGTCAAGGAATTCTGTATGAAACTTTATGTCAATACATCCAACAGATGTTGAGATATTTTAATCTAGACCAAAGAGACCAACATTAACATCCCCAGAGCCAAATAGCCAGCTTGGATAAACATGACTAACCTTACCACATGACTGTTCAGAGGGGAGTACTGCGTCTGGCAGCTTACTGGGACAATGTGGCATAAATCTGTAGTGTTTTGGGTTATTTGAGTAAAGTGGCTGCTGTGTCACCCTCAGGGCTAACCCTGTCCACTCACTCTCCACCGGCTCAAGATGCCAAGAGTAATATGACAAGTCCACCTCAAGTCAAGGTAATGCTTGTTAGGAAACTTAATATTTATTAACTTTAGAGGGCAACATTACCATAAACAGCTCAATCATTAATTCTAAGAGCACTCTGCAGTTGTGTTCTGACAGTTCTCTTGCAGTCAAAATTAGGCAAATCTCAATGCAATGCAATTATATGCAAGCCGAGCATTTGTAATTCCATCCTTCAGTCTGTCGTCTGATCTGCTTTTTAAGCAACTAATGTACATACATATGTACACAGACAGTTGCTGCTCTCACCATATGAACCTCCAACCTCCAGGAGACAGCATCTTTTTTACTATACTGTACGTACCAAATATTAAATCGTCCACAGATCTAAGGCTGTAGACCAACAAGCATAACTGGTCAAAAATATTTGTTGGTTAACCTATCAATGCTTAAGTGGATAGCACACTGATTTCCTGCCAATCATTTGGCAGTTTCCCTAGTTCTAGGGGCTGTTGCTTGAATTATAGGCTGTACTTCCACATTTTTGTATTGCCCGCCACCAGCCACTGCTTCAAGGAATATACAGCTGATCAAGAGAGCCACCCGCCTCTCTCACTGTCTCTCAAACTCAGACTGAAATCACAATAAATGGTAAAACTGGGCAGTGCTGATAAAATATTATTTCTCATCTAAAATGTTTTCAGAAACATATTTTAATGCCCAGTTTCATGGTAATGGCAAGACTTTTTGAGCAGGAAGAGGGCACCACACTGCTTGCTGCACAGTGAAAAAGGGGGCCAACAAAAAAGCAGTAAAACTAAGCAGCGCTGATCAAATAT